>NW_006203897.1:1016225-1025372 GCF_000334495.1 Tupaia belangeri chinensis
CCCCCCACACACACACAAACCAATTCTCCAACTTTCTGGATTCCATGTAGGTGTCC
Organism: Tupaia belangeri chinensis; assembly: GCF_000334495.1. Classification (NCBI taxonomy): domain Eukaryota; kingdom Metazoa; phylum Chordata; class Mammalia; order Scandentia; family Tupaiidae; genus Tupaia; species Tupaia belangeri. The sequence continues at coordinate 1,016,282 of NW_006203897.1, forward strand.
TACAGTTCAGTAATGATACTGGAGTTAGTGTAGAACCCACAAGTTAAGGACTCAGTCCCACAAAATTTACCTCCACTTTAGATGCCAGTTCCAAGTCCCCAGGGTCTTCTCAGGTTTGATAATTTATTATGATGGTTTATAGAATTCAGTGAAATATTTAATGTTTATCATAAAGGATACAAGTGAAAAAGATTGGCAAAGATCTAGATGAGATCCAAGCATAAGAGTTTTCGTTCTTAGGAAGTTGGGGTGTGTTACCCTCTGGCTTGACATATTCATCAACATGAAAATTCCCCAAATTTTTTAGTTCAGGGATTTCTATGGCTGCTTCATTATGTAGGCATAATGTATTACTGCCTCAGTCTCCAGTTTTTCTCTCCACATTGAAGGATGGGGAAAATGGAAAGTTCCAATCTTGTAATCAATCCTTGGTCTTTCTGTGATCAGCCCCCTTAGTCTTTCTGTGACACTTCAAGTGTCACCTCATTAAAACAAAATGTGCTCCTATTATCTAGGAAATTCCAAGGGATTTAAGAGCTCTGTGTCAGAAACCAGGTTCAGAGACTAAATACTATGACGAAAGTTGCTCAGAGCACCCATATAGTTAGCAAATTATAATGGTGATTTAGGAGCTCTGTGTCAGAACTGGTGACAGATAGTGGAAACATACATTTCTTTCACAGTATTACAGAGACATACGATTATTTAGTCTTTTTATCCTCATTTTTTACAGGCTTTTATTTTGGAAAATTTTGCAGTTTGATAAAAGAGAGGATTGTATAATAATCCCTTGTTACCCAGTTTCAACAATGATTGACTTTTTGCCATTCTTATTTTGTCTGTCCTCTAAATTTTTGTTTCATTTTGTTAGAGTATCTTAAACAAATCCTAGACATTAATTATCATGAGTTTTAATTATTTCATCATGTGTGTATTAGAATTTATTTTTGAACATTTTATACTGTTTTTTTTGTTGTTGTTAAAGTGCTACTTTTAATGTTTGTGTATAAATCAACTTGATGAACATCTTCATATGATAAATCTTTAGATGCCTTGGGCCAGCCTCATGACGAAGTGGTTAAGGAGCTGGATCCCACATGGCTGAACATGTGGTTTGAATTCCAGTTCTGGTGACTTGAAAATCACACTGGGCACGTATGCATGAGTGCTCCAAATTCTGACAGGATAGAGAAATGGAGAAGGGATTATGGCGTGACCATGCCCCATTGGTGGGTGCTTTCTCTCCCCACCTCCTGTGTTCGCTCTCTCTCTCTAGTGAGTACACACACCCTCTGGGGATGGAGTAGGGGAGGAAAGGACCGGCAGGTGGCATGGAGGTTAAGGCAGCTGAATCCTATATGGCAGCACAGTTTGAGTCCTATACCTGTGGGCTTGAAATCCACACTGGGTTCATTTTCGTGGGTGCCCACATCCTGAGAGGGGAATTGCAGTGGCCATCCCTTTTCAGGGTATGGTCTCACCTTCGTCCTCCACCCCTCTCTCTGACTCTGGGGAGCACACATGCTCTATAGCAAGAAAAACAAAACAAAAAACCCCACATACCTTCAAGAGCTTCTGATTATTTTCTTCAGCTGCATCTGAAGTTGTGATCACTAATTTAATATATATGAACCATTAAGAAACAATCTTTTGGGACCAGCAGTTGGTGTAATGGCTACATCACTGGACTCTCATGTTGCCCACTGTGGTTCGAGTCTGGACCCAGTGGTTTAAATTAATGCCAGGCGCGTGTGCGTGCGTGTGTGTGCCCAAGATCCTGAGAGGAGAATGGAGGAGAAGGGATTAGGGCGTGGCCACCCCCTGGGGGGGTGATTTCTTTCTGTCTCTGTCTCTGTCTTTCTGGCGAACACACGCGCCCTATAACAAAACCTCTCAAAAAAAAAATCATTCTGTAGTTATAAAAGTAATTTTTTATTGTAAACATTTGGCAGATTTTTAATTTTATGTTATAGGGCATGTGTACTCGCTAGAGAAAGAGAGAGACAGAGCAAGAGAGGACAAGTGATAAATCACCCCCTAGGGAAAATGGCCACACTGCAGTTTCTTCTCCATTCTCCTTATGAGATTTTTGGGCACATGCACACGTGTGCCTGGTATGAGTTTCAAGACACTGGGTCTAGGACTTGAACTGCGCAGTTGGCCATATGGGATCTTAACACCTTAATTTCCATGCCACCTGCTGGCCCTATTTGGGAAATAAGTCTTAAAAAGGAAGAAAATGAAAACTCCCTCAGCTTGCATCACAAAGAGACCCATGTCCATCTGTCAACTTTTCTTTTTTTTTTTTAGTTGTGTCTTAGATGGTAATCGGGGGCTTCTCTGTGGCTCTGCTCAGAGAAGGGCAATCCTACTTGCAGCTAGGCTTAATTGGTGCAGTTTAATAAGACTTTATGTTTACCCAGCAGCTTAGAAAAATAGCTACATGCTGAGTACACCTCAGGAAGTAGTATCTAAAACACATTGTCTAGTGCTTTGTTGATGTGTAAGATTGCCCTACTCATTTTACAGTTCTGCAGATCATCTTACTCTAAAATTTAGAGAGCTGTCAATATTGCTGAACGTCCTTCCCTTACCACTTTTGAAGAATTTAGTTTCCCATGAAGTACGCTGGTCTGTTCCAGTAGACGTGTTCGTCTTGAGAAACTTGCTTTTGTTGATCATGTTGACGCATGGGAGAGATTGCAATTGTTTATGTTGTGTTGTCCTTTTGCTAAGTTAAAGAAAACTTGAGGAAACTGGAAATGTAAATGTGATTTCTTCATGGTTGTGCTTGGTGGCTATTAGATGATTAATATAAATTACTGTTTCTGTGGAAAAATTAGTCAACTTAAGCACTGTTTTACATATTTTTAGAGCCAAGCCAATTTTATTTGACCCTGCCTTTTGTTATGAACTGGTAAATAAAAATAACTGGGACAGAGACTTGAGACTTTAAGACTTATTTAGGAACTCAGAAACAGTGTCAATGTTTTTGCCTTCTTAAATAATTTAAAGTACTTGAATTTCCTTCTCTTTCAGTTCCTGGAATGGATGGCGGTGCTTTAACTGATACAAGTCTCACAGATTCCTATTTCAGCACCAGCTTTGTTGGAGTCAATGGATTTGGAAGCCCCGTAGAAACAAAGTATCCCTTGATGCAGGTATCCTTAGTATGAATTTATATTACCAAACAGTGAAGTTTATTTCAGGGGCAGTGGAGATTAGAGTCTTCATTTATTCCTAAATTTCTTGAGTAGGAGATGAGATTTTAGGAGGTTTTGAAGCAGGTGGGTTATAGGTAACCCATCCACTGTAGGATTGGAGTTAGAGCTTTCAGAGATGGGGCTTGGGAAGGGGGGAATACAGTGGAGCATGTGGAGGGTAGAGAGCCGAATTCCACTTATCTGTATGTGTACACAGATTAAATTGTGTAGTGATTAGGGTAACTTCTAATTTACCTTTTGAATATATAATACATATGCAGTGTTATAAAATTTAAGTTTACAAAAGAGTCTTTCTCCTGTCCTTCGTCACCCCCCCCTACCCTCACAATTAACCTTCCAAGTGACTGCTACCATTACTAGTTACCAGTTTCCTCTGTGTGTCCTATCAGGAATATTCTTTGCTGGCCTTATTTAATGTTTAAAATGTTAAATTTAAAGCCATAGTACTTGAAGAATGTTTTATGTTTAAAATGTCTTGAGTTTTAAAAATTTTAACCACTTTTTTCTTTTCTTTTCTCTTTCTCTCTCTCTCTCTCTCTCTTTCCTTCCTTCCTTCCTTCATTTATTTATTTTTGCTATAAGGATGTGTGTGCTCATTGGAGAGAGACAGAAAGTGAGAAATCACCACCAAGGAGGAATGGCTGTGCCCCAGCCCCTTCTCCATTCTCATCTTAGGATTTGGGGTATACATGCACATGTGCCCAGCATAATTTTCAAGCCACTGGGTCCAGGACTTGAACCACAGAGTTGGCCATATGCAAGCCAGTGCCTTAATATACCATGCCACCTGCTGGCCCAACCACTTTGTTCTTTTTAGCTAACTTTTTTATTTTTTTGGAGAGGTTTTTGCCGTAGGGCGCGTGCGCTCACCAGACAGAGACAGAGAGACAGAAAGCGAGAAATCACCCCCCAGGGGGGATGGCCACGCTGCAGTCCCTTCTCCTCCATTCTCCTCTCGGGATCTTGGACACACACGCACATGCGCCCAGCTTGAGTTTTAAGTCCCCGGTTCCGGGACGGGAACCATGGCCGACCACGTGGGAGTCCAGCGACATAGCCATTACGCTAAAGGCTGGTCCCTTTTAGCTAACTTTTTTCCTTTAGTTTATCTTGTGATGCAATACTGAGGATGTTTTTATTCACATTATTTTTATAAATTGGACTGGCAGAATTTTGTAGAATTAGGATAAAATTAGAAAGTATCCCAGTGCTATTAATTGGAAAACTTCCCTAATAGAGCATTGTCCTTTCTCATTTCTGTGATACATTATAGGATGGCTTACTCCATAATTGTGATAGGTTATTTAAACACCAGAGGAATTAGTCTTTTTTGTTGTTGTTGTTAAAGGTTTTTGCCATAAGGCATATGTGCTTGTCAGAGAGAGACAGTGACAGGGAAAGTGAAAAATACCCCCTCCCTCCCCTGCTGTGGCCTTGCCATAATCCTTTGTCCTCCATTCTCCGCCTGGGATTTGGGGCATGTACTCACATGCACCTGGTATGATTTTCAAGCCAGCAGATACCGGACTTGAACTGTTGTTTACTGTATGAAAGTCCAGTGCCTTAACCAGCATGCCACCTTTTGACTATAAGGAATTAGTCTTTACATTTTAAGTTGGACTGATATTAAAGATCTGTAGGAGGCCAGTGTTTTTCTGAATGATTTTAATGTTCACATAAAAGCTGAGGTTTAATTTATTGGGTCATTGTAATTCTAAGTCAAAGTGGGTTTTTGCATAGAAAAACATGTCATAACTTTTCCAACAACCCAATAGATAGGCACCCTGAGGGTCATTTGAATTGTAATAATTTAAGTAAACGTACACAGCCATGTAAATGAATGGGTTATTTTTATGAATAATCAACAAATTTCATGACTTTAATGTGTAATATATATATCTCTTGACTGCCCATGAGCCAAATTTAGATTTTTTTTTTTTTCCTCCAATGAAGAGTGGTCCTGCTGTAACCCTTCCAACCCATTCTGTTGGGATTTAGGAACAAGTGTACATGTGCCTAGAGTGTTTTTCAGGCTGCTGGGGCTAGGATTCAAAGTCAGCCATGTGGCAACTGATTCCCTTAATCACTAGGTTATGAGGCTGAACCTCAGGTAGTTTATATAACATATTGGATTGTCAGAATTAAGTCATGATGTATGTTTGCATAGAAAAACATAGAAACATACTTTTCCAATTACTTAATATATATGTTTTATATTAAAATCACTTTAAGAACTCAATCCTTGGGACCAGCAGTTGGCGTAATGGTTATGTTGCTGGAGTCCCATGTAGTTGACTGTGGTTCAAGTCCCGGACCCGGTGGCTTAAACTCACACCAGGCACGTGTGTGTGCGTGCCCAAAATCCTGAGAGGAGAATGGAGAAAAAGGGATTGAAGCATGGCCATCCCCCCTGGGGGGTGATTTCTCACTTTCTGCCTCTGTCTTTCTGGTGAGCACACATGCCCTATAGCAAAAACCTCTCCAGAAAAAAAACAAAACAAAACAAAAAAAGAACTCAATCCTCTGGGGCCAGCAGGTGGTGAGGTAATTAAGGGCGCTGGACTTCCACTTGGCCTACTGCAGTTCAAGTCCCGAACCTGGCAGCTTGCTTTCTCACTTTCTCTCTCTGTCCCTCTCTGGTCAAATTAAAATAAATGAATACATAAATAAATAAAAACCAAATTCTTTTTCAAAAAAAGAATTCAGTCCTCTTCTTTTTTTTTTTTTTTTCTCTCTTGCCAGAGAGAGAGAGAGAGAGAGAGAAATAGAAATAGGAGCAGGGTGAAAGTACCTCCTATAGGACATGGTCACACTACAGTCCCATCTCCTCAATTTCTCCATCATTTTGGGATTTTGGGCATGTGTTTGTACACACATACATAGCTGACATGTTTTTCAAGTCTCTAGACTGAGACTTGGACTGTGGTTGGCCGCTAGACCATGGGATTAGTCATGATGCCACAATCTTTTTTACTTTATTGCTCCATTCTGTCAGGATTTTTTTTTTTTTGGAGAGGTTTTCGCTATAGGGCGCATGCGCTCGCCAGACAGACAGAGAGAGACATAGAGACAGAAAGCGAGAAATCACCCCCCCCCCAGGGGGGATGGCCACGCCGCAATCCCTTCTCCTCCATTCTCCTCTCAGGATCTTGGGCACGCACGCACACGCACCCGGCGTGAGTTCTAAGCCACCGGGTCCGGGATGCGAACCGCCGTTGACTACGTGGGAGTCCAGCGACATAGCCATTACGCTAACTGCTGGTTCCCCCTGTCAGGATTTTGACATGCATACACACGTGCCCAGTATGTGACATCCAGCTTCCATGTATAGCATTTAACCACTGTAGCACCAGGCTGGCCTGGAATTTGTGTTTTATGGATAAGGAAACTGTATTTGTATGTCTTGTCCATGCTAATAAGTTTTGGAATTGCAATTCAAAATAGATAAGCAACTCTGGCTTAAGTATCTGTCTGGTAAATAATATTTTTATTTGATATGTTGCAGGGTATCTTTGGGGGGTTTGCATAGACAAGGTGTAATCCATGCAGCACCATTTATAGAAAGATTACTTTGTTGGTCCAGCAGGTAGCATGGTAGTTGAGGTGCTAGACTCCCACATGACTAGCTGTGGTTCAGTTCCTAGACCTGGTGGTGGCTTGAAAATCACGATGGTCATGTGTGCATGTGTTCCCAAAATGCTGAGAGAAGAATGGATAAGGGATTGTGGCATGCCCATCCCACCGGGGGGATGATTTCTCACTTTCCCTCTCATTGCCTTTCTGTCTGTTTCTCTGGGAAGTGCATGTGTCCTATGACAAAAACCTTGGGGGGAAAAGAAAGATTACTTGTCAGTAATTAAGATGGATTAGAGGGGAAAAAGTAAAGATAATCAAATCTTAATTGGTTGAGTACTTTAAATTTTGTATTCCTTAGTTATATTATGTATGCAAACTTTATCTTTCAGAGAATGACTAATAGTAGCAGCTCCCCAAGCCTTCTAAATGACAGTGCCAAGCCATATGCAGGCCATGGTAAGACTTGATCCTTTTTGCTATGGACTCTGTGTGTGTGTGTGTGTGTGTGTGTGTGTGTGTGTGTGTGTGTGTGTGTGTACATTTTTTATTCTAACAGCAGTATATTGTAGAATGTTTGAAAATTATAAACAGGTATAAAGAAGTAAATTAAAATGGATTATTTTCTTAGATAGTTAGTAAAATTTAGACTTCCCCCATTTCTATATATGTGTTTACTTGTTACAAGATCATATTAGATAAACTTCAGAGTTAATCCTGAGTGCTTCTCAATGACTATAAATTGAATTCCATTGTTTATTTTTATAGTTTACTTAACTACTTTTGTTGCTTTTTCCTATTTTTCTTTAACTATTTCAGTGGACTGTATATGTGAATAATTTTATTTATTTCCTTTTGGTAATCAGTTCTTAGATGTGGAATTATTTCTAAATTATAAATATTTTAAAAACTTTTGTTGTAGGTTTTTCTTTTTTTGAAAAATTTTTTTTTTTTTTTTAATATAGGGCATGTGTGCTTGCTGGAGAGACAGAAATTGAGAAGGGAGCACAGTCCCTTCTCCTCCATTTTCCTCTCGGGATTTTGGGCACTCACACACATATCCCTGGCATGAGTTTTAAGCTGCTGATTCCAAGACTCAAACTGCAGTTTACCATGTAGCAGTTCAGTGCCTTAACCTCTACATCTCTGTCTAGCCCTGTTTTTTTCTTTCTTTTCCTTTTTCTGCCCCCCCCCCCCTTTTGATCATATGGCACGTGCACTTGCTGGAGAGACAGACAGAGACAGAGAAAGGGAAAGGGAAAAATCACCCCCCAGGGAGGATGGTAACATCATAATCCCTTCTCCATTTTTCTCTCAGATTTTGGTCATGCATGCACATGTGCCTGGTGTGACTTTCAAGCTTCCAGTCCAGGACTCGAACTGTGGTTGGCCATGTTGGAGTCCAGTGCCTTAACCACCATGCCACTTTTGACCCCTTAGGTTTTTCTTTTAAAGTTGATCTGTTTGTTTATTTTCTTTACTTTCTACTGCCTTTCTTGCCAGAGAGCATCTGTACTTGTAAGAGAGAGAGACAGAGAGGGATAAAAGAGAGAAAGCACCCACCACTAGATGGTCACACTGCAGTTCTTTCTCCACTGTTTCTCCATCCTGTTGGGATCTTAGGCATACACAACAAGTGCCCCAGTGTGTTTTTCAAGCCACTGGGGTTGGGATTCAAACTGCGGTTGGCCATGATGTGGGATCTAGCTCTCTTAACCACTAGGCCACTGACCCTAAGTTTAGTTTGTGTGGTAATTAGTGGGGAGAGTGAGAGACATATGCCTTTGGCAGAGTCTTAACATGCCATGATCTTCTAGCCCTTCTAGCCATCCAGAATTGTGGGCATGCCTGGCACATTCAGGTTGACCCTGAATCCAGTCCTGAGTCTTTCCCAAATGGCTCTAGTGTTGTATAGATAGCATTGCCTTTGTGCCTGTGCCAATGTGACTAAATGTTTAAGACTTTTGATACAGAATTTTCAAATGTCTTTCTGTATCCTGTTTTAAAAATAAATATTCAATGATGGCTTTTAAAAATACGGGACAATTGACGGGACCAGCAGGTGGCATGGCAGTTAAGGACACTGGGCTCCTAAATGGCTGACCAGGGTTCAAATCCCAGACCTGGCGGCTTGCTTTCTCACCTTCTTTCTCTCTCCCTCTCTCTCTATCTCTTGCTGTGTCCCTCTCTGGTCAGATTAAAAACAAACAAATAAAGTTAAATAATTCTTAAAAAAAAAAAAAAAGGGACAATTGGGAACCAGCAGTTAGCGAAATGGCTAATTCCCTGTACTC
>NW_006203897.1:1025470-1040003 GCF_000334495.1 Tupaia belangeri chinensis
GACCACCCCCCCTGGGGGGTGATTTCTCGCTTTCTGTCTCTATGTCTCTCTCTGTCTGTCTGGCGAGCGCACGTGTCCAATAGCAAAAATTTCTCAAAAAAAAAAAAAAGGGACAATTGAGTCTTAATATTTTACTGTCAGTTAATATTGATTAATAATGATGAGAATAAGAATTTGCACATGGATTGTTTCCTGTGATATACCTTGTGGGTAGAGATCAATTTCCACCACAGTTTGGAAATTTTAACCTTTTGACACAGAAAAATAATAGCATCTTTTAAAAAAAGTATTTAATTTAGTCTATTATTATTTTTTTATATTTGCTATAGGGAACATGGATTCACCAGAGAGAGGGGGAGAGAGAGAGAGAGAGAGAGAGAGAATAAGAGAGTAAGCTATCTGCTATGAGGGAGGGAGTCCAGCTCCAATAATAGCATCTAAATATTTATAAAATGATTTGATGCATTTGTAGCATTATGTATTTTTGGTATTCTATAGAGTTTAAATGGTGATTTTTACTTGCTATCAAAGGTAGCATTAAGGGATGAATACTTTTGTTTTTTTTAGGCTTTTGCCATAAGGTGGTGCATATGCTCACAGTGAGTGAGTGAGAGCAAAGGAGAGAAATCACCTCTCACAGGGTTGGCCATGCCACAGTTTCTTCTTCTCATTCACCTCCTGGGATTTGGGACATGTACATATATATGCCCGGCATAAAGTTTCAAGCCACCAGGTCTGGCACTCAAACTGGTCAGCCATGTGGGAGTCTAGCACCTTAACCACCATCCCACCTGCTGGCCTCAGATGAATGCCTATTTTTAAGTGCCTTAAATGTGTACTTTATATAAAGATAATTTATATCTTGCTCTTTTATTACCATTTTCATAGTTTATTATTTAATATTAAATTAATATTAATTCTAATGAAGAGCTTGACTATGAAAATCCAAATATAAGAAGACAGAGAAATAAAGCAGTAATCTATATGTACTTCGTTATGAAGAGATTTCAAATTCCTTTAAATAAGGGCATTTAATATATTTTCTAAGAATTTTATAGATAATTTAATGAGATGAAGAAATGTAAGATAACACTCAGGGCGTCAGAAGGTGCGGTAGTGGTTAAAGTGTAGACTCCCATGTGATCGACAGATTTGAGTCCCAGACTTGATGGCTTGAAACTCACGCCAGGCGCAAGTATGCATGCCTAAAACCCCCGAGAGGAGAATGGAGGAGAAGGGAAGACCCCTCATGGTCATCCCCCTTGAGGGGTGATTTTTTGCTTTTTGTTTCTTTCTCTGGTCAGCCATGTGGGAGTCTAGCACCTTAACCACCATCCCACCTGCTGGCCTCAGATGAATGCCTATTTTTAAGTGCCTTAAATGTGTACTTTATATAAAGATAATTTATATCTTGCTCTTTTATTACCATTTTCATAGTTTATTATTTAATATTAAATTAATATTAATTCTAATGAAGAGCTTGACTATGAAAATCCAAATATAAGAAGACAGAGAAATAAAGCAGTAATCTATATGTACTTCGTTATGAAGAGATTTCAAATTCCTTTAAATAAGGGCATTTAATATATTTTCTAAGAATTTTATAGATAATTTAATGAGATGAAGAAATGTAAGATAACACTCAGGGCGTCAGAAGGTGCGGTAGTGGTTAAAGTGTAGACTCCCATGTGATCGACAGATTTGAGTCCCAGACTTGATGGCTTGAAACTCACGCCAGGCGCAAGTATGCATGCCTAAAACCCCCGAGAGGAGAATGGAGGAGAAGGGAAGACCCCTCATGGTCATCCCCCTTGAGGGGTGATTTTTTGCTTTTTGTTTCTTTCTCGCCAGTGAGCACATGTTGCCTACAGCAAAAATCTCTCTCTTAAAAAAAAAAAATATTAAAGTTCAAAAATGAAGAAAAAAAATATTTCACTGTATCTAATACATTTTCAGAAACTGTTCTAATATGTAAAGTGAGAAAAAATTAAGAGAGATAACTTTGTGTGTAGCTTCTGGTCACAGAGTAATGAAACTTTCAGTGTATAAAATCTTTGGAGTTCATGTTTGTATTTTTAATTCTTTAACAATTTTACCTTATAAACAGTTGATAATTTACCTTTTCTTTTGAGTAAGAAAAAAATCTAGTGATAGGGGCCAGCAGGTAATGTGGTGGTTAAGGTGTTATACTCCTACATGGTTGACTGTGCTTCAAGTTCCTGGACCCGGCAGCTTGAAAATCACGTAGAACACGTGAGTGTGCATACTGAAAATCCTGAGAGGAGAGTGGAGGATGGGATTGAGTCATAGCCATTCCATGGGAGTTGATTTCTCACTTTTTCTTTCTGTCTGTCTCCAGTTAGTGCACATGCCCTGTGGCAAAAATGAAATAAAAAATAAATAAATTGGGGCTAGCAGGTAGTGTGATGGTTAAGGCACCATACTCCCACATGGCTGATCATGGTTCAAGTCCTGGTCCTGGCAGCTTGATTTCTTCTCCCCCTCCATCCCCCATCTCTCTCTGGTCAAATTAAAATATAATAATAATAAATAAAATTAAAATGAATAATTCTTAAAAAAATAAATCTAGTGATAAACTTTAAAACATTAAAGATTGTAAAACAAATAGTTTTTTTTAAAGAATTATTTTATTTAACTATTTATTTATTTAAATTTGACTAGAAAGGGACAGAGTGAGAGAGGGAGAGAGAAGGAACGTAAGAAAGTAAGCCGCCCAGTCCAGGACTTGCACCGCTGTCAGCCATGTAAGAGTCTAGAACCCTCAACCACCATGTTACCTGCCGGACCCTAGAATAGCTAGTTATAAGGCTTTGCCTTTTCTATCGATAAGTCTAAGTCTGGATCTCTCAAAAATGATTGATTCTCTGTCTTCTGTTAATCTTTTAAGATTTGGTTTCCAGAATGCAAACATTTATTTATATTGCTAGCTTTACTGCTTATATAAACATACTCCCAGTGCAGTATTTAAGTTTTTTCTTTTTTTTTCTCTATTTCATTTTTTTCTTTCGGTTCTGATCAAACAGTATTTTAATCCATATAGCTTTCCAATAAGTGTATACTGAATATTGGCTAAATCAAATTTTCACTAATTTGTGTTTATTTTACTTAGAATACATTAGAAAATCCACTATGTATAAGTCGCTTTGTTTAATTATTGTGATACATGATTTTTTATTACTATTTTAGGTATTGTTAAACATTTATTAGATTTGTGCGTTACCTGAGTTGTCTGAGTGAAAACTTACATAATTTACCTTCCAGATCCTCTAACTTCACCTGCTTCATCCTTGTTTAATGACTTTGGTGCCCTCAACATCTCCCAGAGAAGAAAGGTAGGTGAAATTAAATCTTGAGTAAAACTAAATGGAATTTGGAGTTGATAGTGTACTGTTGTTGGTACTGTTACCTGCACAGTACCAAGATATTTGTAAGTGGGGTGATAGGTTTTTATGGGCTATAATGTTTTTCTGGCCTTTTGTTTATCCTTCTTTCTTATCTTTTATATGTGAAATTGTTACCTCTGTGCATGGAGTAGGGTGATGTTATGTGATGAGTTGAAACCCTGTTGTTGCTTATTTTTGTTCTAAAAACTTAGTGTATTTTTAAGATAATATCTAATGTTATAGTTGCTGTTAATATGACCCATTGTAGGAATAGTAATCAAGTTTTAACTTTATTTTTCTGATTGTTTGTATAAATTGCAGAGTCTCCATTAATTTAAACTCTTTACAAGACAAACTTCACATTTTCAACATTTTGTAATTGGCTTGTTTAAAAATAGTTTCAAGTTTCTTCATTTTTAAAAGTTAACTTAAATTTATTTGGAACTTAGGTTGATAAATTATATATAAATCTTTGGGGTATTTTATAAGGACTGATTATGTGACCAGTTGAAATGAATGGTTTGATGCCTTTGGGTCTTAGTGAGAATTGTGTTAATACTAATAATCATATATATAGAGAGTAATCTTTTTGATTAGGATCAACAGCAGCTAAAGATGTTCAGGGGATTGCATGTCTTAGTGGAAATTACTGTAATGTTATAGCATTCAGCTTCCTAAATAATGAGAAAGACCTAAGATAAAAGAATATTAGTTTTAGAAAAACTGATAGGAATTAAGTTGCTTTTAGGAAGGCTATGATCAGAGAGAAGTATAAGGTAAAATTCTGGAACATTCTGGTGATAATGGTTTTGCAACGTATACCTATCTTCAAACTCATTGAGTTGTATAAATATGTACAGCAGTTTATATGTCAGTCATACCTCAGTAAAGTGGTTTTAAAAATTTTATGTAGAGTAGGTGTTCCCAAGTCAGAATTTTAATGGGGCCAGGTGTAAATTACATTAACACCTCATGGCCCAACGTTATCTCCATTTTGAGATATGGAGGAGAAAAAGAAAGTAATTACAGAATGCTTTCAAGCAACTAGAATTGTAGACTAAACTGTATGGGTTTTCTTTTATAGATTTCCTTATGGACTTTCACTAAGAATACATTATTCTTCCTTTACATACTTTGTTCATAAGTTGGAAATGTAGTTTCTAAATCTGTATGTTTAAAAGTAGAGTAGAGGTGGGCACAAGCAGACTCGTTGACAGTAATGAGAGGACAGTAGACAAACTGTCAATATGAAATATCACAGTAAACTGCTAAAAAGCAGATACAACCTGGAAATGAAGTTATCTGCAGCTCTTTAGGGAGGAACTAGAAAGCTTTTAAGTTGTCTTAGGGATCCCTTTAATGACTTGTTCTCATTTTAAAAATAATAATCAGTTAATTGTAATAAGTAGCATTTTTGATGATATATGAGTAAGAAGTAAAATTATTGGGTCATTGGGAAAATTATTACACATTTTTGCATAGAAAAACAGAAAAATAAGTCATGACTTTCCGGACGACCTAATGGTAGATGAATACCTGAAAGTATTCCCAGTATGAGAGGTTGGTGAAATGTATTTTTAGGTTGAAATATGGTTTAGAACTACTGACATTTATTTTGAAGAACTAGTAAACATCACTGGGGACTGGAAAAGGGAAGATATATAGTATTCTTTTTCAAATATATTTTAAACGAAAATAATGAAATGTTACTAAAAATGTAACCTCAATATTTGGAGCGATATTAGACTATATTCTAATGGAGCAGACTAATAGAATAAGATGATTACTCTGTTGTGATATTTGGAGTCCTGGGTCTCTAACTTTTGTGACTTTAGGCCAACTTTCTACCGTAATCTTCCCATCTCTAAAATGAGCCTAACCTAGATAATTGCTATGGTGTCTTTTATCTCTAAAACTCATTTTATCTCTAAAATTCATTGTCTAAGTTGAAAGCATCCACAGCCTCTGCCTAGAAATTCATGGTTTGTGTATTCATGGAGCTTTGAAGCACTATTTTTTTTTCCGTTTACATTTATAATAATACATAATATAGGGACATAGAGAGGTTTTCCAGTAGTAGGCTGTATAGTTAGAAATCTCAGTGGGTATATGTTGTACATACTTTTAAATTGTTAACATTTGACTTAAGGTGGTTTAAAATCTCTTTGTATTAGACGTACTGTTGGCATAAGAGTACTACTACATCTTAAACCCTGTGAATTGAAAGCATTTGGAGACTACCTAGTTTTCTTTCGTTGTAGTAATTTATAATGTCTGTTTATGATACAGTTGGAGTGACAGAAACTAAAATTCTGTAAATAATTCCAAGTTTATTGATGCAGACTATTATTTTTACTTGGTGACATTTTATTTTATACTGATTTCAGAGAACAGGTAGGTAGACCATACTTAGTACTATTTCATAGTTAGGTAAACCATTTTTTCAAAATCTCAGGCCAACTTCTGGGCCAAGTTTGCTGATTTTTACCTATAGGGTTGTGTGATTTCCTGGGATCAGATAAGTTTAGAATCTTTACTGTAGGTAGTTTTACTGTGTGCTATGTAGAAAATCAAAAAAAGGAACTGATGTTTTTCCTGCTTTCTCAAAATCTAATTGAGAGAAGACAGTGCATGTACCTGCTAGAGAACATTTACAGAGCAGTGTGTTAATTAGTGCCAGAATAAATACCTAATGATTGCTAGGTAGCAGAGAGGGCTCTAGATTCAGAACTTATGGAGAAAAGATGTTTTGATTTTTTTTTTTTTTTTTTTGAGGATGAGGTATAAGAAGAAGCAAAGATAACTAGGCACAGTTTGCTTGATTACAAATAATAGAGGTGTTGGAGCTTTAGAAAACTTTCTTTTCTTTCTGAGTATGGCCAATAAGCTAAGAAAATATGGCTGTAGGTCTTACTATCTTTAGGAACTTGTTGAAGTTAATGTGGAATGTGCAAAGCAGCACAAAGGGATTCATAGCCGTTCACCAGGCTGTATTATTGTTGTTAGATATGTGAAATATTTCCCAAAGACTTGTCTACTGAGAATATATGACATGGGACACTACTAATCATTGCGTGTCAAGGGACCAGTGCTAGTATGTGAGTTGTTACCTGTCTATAAAAAGATAAGTTAAAATGTTGAAAGTAGATATTTAGAAACTTCTATGAATTTAGTACTACTGAGGCATACAAACACACCATAATTTTTCTAGTAATTAATTCATTTTATAAGACTATAGAACCATGAAGTATAAGAAAAAAAATTTAAGTGATCTTTTATATTGATGTTTGAAAAGCATCAATTTTTTTTGTCTTCCACATTTGGAATGCATAATTTTATAGATAGGAAAAGTAGCTATTATTTGAAAATTTGCACAGTTATTCTTGGCCGGAGTGTGGTAGAGTAAAATGAATTATGGTTTTATTATTTTAATTTTAATTTTATTTTTTTGAGTTTTTGCTGTAGCATGGCACATGTGCTCACCAGAGAGAGAGAAAGAGAGAGAGCTATCACCCCCAGTGGGGATGGTTCCACGGATGGTTCCACCTTAGTCACTTCTCCAGTTTCCTCTTGGGATTTTGGGCATGTACATACATATGCCCTGCATCATTTTCAAGTTGATGGTTTAGTACTCAAACCAGGGAGTTGGCCCTATAGGAGCCTTCACTTTAACCTCCACGTCACCTGCTGGCCCTATTTTTAAATTAAAATAAAATTCTTTTTAGAGGTTTTTTTGGCCATAGTGTGTGTGCTCCACATTGGAGAGAGAGACGACGACAGTGAAAGGGAAAATGAGAAATCAGCCCTCAGGGAAGATGGCCATGCCATAATTCTTTCTCCTCTTGGGATCTTGGGCACTCATTCACATGTGCCCGGAGTGATTTTCAAGCCACCAGGCTGGGAATCAAGCCACAGTCGGCCATGTGGGAGTCCAGTGACTCCATCTGCCTTCTGCTTGCTCCTAAAATTTTTTTTAAATTAAATTTCTTTTTAGTCTTTTGCTACAGGGTGTATGCACTTACTAGAGAGAGACAGGGAGATGGGAAAATGAGAAATCACACCCCCTTGTGAAAATGACCATGCCACATTTTCTTGGGATTTTGGGCACGCATACATATATGTGTGCCCTACATATTTTTCAAGCTGCCCAGTCTAATTCTTGAGCCACGTAGTTGGCCATGTGGGATCTGGCTACCTTAGCCACCATGTCACCTCCTGGCCCTGAATTATGGCTTTATCTGTCGTGGTACAGTTAAGCCCCATGAAACACTAAGATGACTTGAGTTTTTTTTTTAAATAGGGAGAGACATATATTTGTCAGAAAAGTCATGACTTAGTTTTTTTCTATGCAAAAATGCGTCATGCCTTTTCTGACAATCTAATATATGTATCAGAGATAAATATATGGATAAACTTTAATAGCCAGATAGATTAGAGAGGTGAGTATTGATAAGAAAAGAAAAAGACTTGAGAATCACTGTGAATCAGAAATGTAATCTAGATAAGCTATAGAATTTTTGGTAAGAAATCCTTTGTGAACCAATTTTATAACAAAGTTTGCTTATGAAACATGTTCATTAATAAAGTGTTTCAGTGCTACAAGGTCTGGCTAATGATTCTTGCCAACCTGTGAGTTTTTATGCAAGACAACTTATATATGATTGAGGCAAATCCTAGTAAAATGAGAAATCTTTCAAATTTGTGTCTAGCATTCTTAGCTTCCCTTTTCATATCTTTCTGGGCTGTTGTCTTTCTACTTATTTAATTGGCCTACTTATTTCTACTTATTTTTTTCACTCAGGTACTACTTATTAAAAGAGAAAAGAAATTTGCATTTATTTGGTTAGTTTAGTATGTTGTTTCAGTTCAATATGTGGTTTTACCTATGCATTGGCCATATATATATATATGTATGTATCTCGTTTTCTTATTTATTTATTTTTTTTTAAAATAATATAAGACAGAGTTCTTTTCCTGCCTCTGGAGTAACTAAGACTATAGGCATACCACTGTGCCTGGCCTTCAGATTGGGTGTGTAATTGAACCAGGAGCTCTCACAAGGCCTCAGACTGGAGCAGCAGTGTTTTATGGCGTAGGGGGGCTGGGCCTATTATAGTTCTAATAGTAGTATAACAGATTTTCACTTTAGTAAAATTTTTTTTAGGCTTTAATAAGTTAAATTCTTTGGGATGAGGAGGCAAAGATTTCTAAACTATCATGTTACTTTTTCTTAATAAAAATGATTTTTAAAGCTGTTTTTTAGGCTAAAGGAAGGATCAAAGGGTCTTTGTAGCTTGTCTAGATTACATTTCTGATTCACAGTGATTCTCAAGTCTTTTTCTTTTTTGCTTATCAGTTGATGGCTTGTTTGTGAGGAAATGTGGGTAATGGAGGTCCAGTTTTTGCATGATTCTTCTTGTGAGAAAAATTTACTAGCACTACGTTTTCTGCGCTCTCTGTTTATACCCAGTTTGGGTCCCCCTGTGCACTGTTGTCTCTCTTGAGCATCCCTTTCTCTACCCGTTCTTATTACAGTACTTATTGATGATAAATATTTTATGTTTCCGATTAATTTGACATTTAAAATTTCTCTTGTAACATTCCTGTTCTAAAGTCTTTGAAAGATGATATTTCTTCTGTAGGCAAAACTAATGTGTAATAACAAGAAAGTGGAGAGTATTTACTGTAGACTTTTTTTATGGAGAAAGATGAAGTAATTAGGAGAAGTTGAGAAGAATATGGTATAGATGCTTTAAATGTAAATCTAATCCCATTGATGGTTAGGCCCCTTTGGCACAGCAAACCAACTATTGCTCTCAGGAAATACAAGAAAGATGAGAAGAAAATGGAAATGATTTTGGGAAAATAGCTGAAATTTCAGAGGAAAATTGGGATCAGTAGGAATAGTAATAGCATGGTAATACCAAATAATGGTTAAGGTTTTAGAGGGTAGAGTTGGATGCCAGGCAATCTGGATTGAATTCCTATCTCTTCGTTAATTATCTTTGTCTCTTTAACCTTCTTGTATTTTTGTAAAATGAGAGTGGTAATTCTTAGTATCTACTATATAAGGTGTTTTTTTAAAAAAATTATTTTATTTAACTGTTTATTTATTTAAATTTGACCAGAGAGGGACAGAGCAAGCAAGCGGGGGTGGGGTTGGGGGGGCGTGCATGAGAAAGCAAGCCACTGTGTCCAGAACTTGAACTGAGGTCAGCCATGTGGGATTTCAGCACCTCCAATTACTACGCCACCTGCTGGCCTCTCTACTATATAGGGTTGATATTAAGACCAAATGTTGCCTGACATAGAAGGGCCCAATAAATAGTAGCTGTTATTGGTGGTATGACATGGTGCTGGTCAAACCCATAAGTTAAATATTTTATCTAACAGTTTTTTGAGAGATAACTATTTGTTCTGGTTTAGAAAATGGAAATTTTGAGAGATTAAGTAATTTATTTAGACTAACATAGATAATTGCATTTCAGAGGAAAGCAAAGATTTATCTCTACATGGCAATATGAGAAGGTTAAGATGAATTAGCTTTCTCAAAGGTGAAAAATGGAGAGGTACTGGAGAGGCCACTGGTGGTGACCAGGAGGAGATAAAATGTTTACTTCATGCTTGCCTATTTTTCCACTTATGCAATTATCTTGGTATAAATTTACATCAGTGCAATTTCTGGGTCAAAAAATCTGCTATTAAACTTCTGATAATTGAAAGACAACTTTTCAGAAATGCTGCACAAATTTATATTTCTTCTCATAGGTATTATTTTTTTCACAGTGTTGAAGATACTGGGATATAAAAATCTTGTGTATATCTAGACAAAAAAGCTCATTTATACTTGATGGCTGGTGTGGTTGAACTTCTGTTATTAGCCATTGGTATTTCTTTTGTGTTTTTTGCTAACTTTTCTATTGGACTAATTCTTTTTTGAATTCATTGTAAATGCTTATAGTATATTAGAGATTTAAACTTCTTGTAATAGATGTTGTAATCTCTCCCCCAAGTTTGTTTTTTTGGATTTGAATTTCTCTAGTAATTTATGCTGTCCGTTTTGAAAGGTCATGTTTATTTTGACTATCTTGTGTTAAAGTATATTACAAATGAACAAAATAATCAAGCTCATTTTCGTTAAAATAAATGGTAGTTCCCATTATGACAAATTAATAATTTTGAATAGAAAGGGCTGTCATAGTTTTTAATGTTATTAACTTGAATATAATGTAATTTTTATTGCTAATCAGTTTCCTTTAACAAATGGCTCTCTCTTCCCTGTTTTTAAATGAACAGAACTAAATATTCTTTCTGTTGTTTATCTCGTCTCAGTCTGTCCTTTAATGAAAATACGCAAGCCACATTAGATTTGAGACTTGTTTAAAAATGTAGTTAGTTGCTATAGAACATGGCTAAACATTTTAAGAGTTAATTTTCTTTTTCTGCTGAGTACTCCAGGTTGATTTTCCAGGATTATGTTGAGATAACGTGTTTTGGAGAAAATTCATTAGATTTTTTTTTGTAACAATTGAAGGAGCCAAACATGTATTTTCTGTTTTTTATTATTCGTTTTTTAATTTGCCAGAAGGCATGTACATGTTCACCAGAGGGAGAGAGAAGAGAGAAAGCACCCCTCCATGGAGCAATGCCATGGTGCAGAAATCTCTTCTCTCCCTTTTCTTGATCCTGTTGAGATTTGGGTCATGAATACACACGTGCCTGGTATGTTTCTCGAGCTGCCTGACTCAAACTTGAACCATGTGGTTAGCCATGTGGGATTTGGCTCACAGGACACCTTATTTTTATTTGGTGCTTTCTGTTTAGTGACCACTTAATTTTGTTGAATCAAGAAAAAGTAATCCAAATTCATGATTACAAGATAATTTTATTAGTTGAAAAAAACCTCTCGTAAGAGATTTAGTTTTGGAAACTTTTTTGGTTGTGTATGGTGGTATAGTTTTAAATACTACCATATTTAAACATGTACTGAAATTTGCTTGTTCTAAATACATGATAATGAGATACTGAAGGACCAGAGCAGAACCAGAGTGACTCCATTTTGTCCCACCTTACTGAGGGGGATGGCACCATTTCAAAAGAAAGGCGAGCCGGGCACGTAGAAAAGTCATGAGACCATCACCCCACCGGGACTGACCAATGAAAGAAACAAAGGAGATACCAGAAACTTAAAGTAACTTTTTGCCTAACTCAGCGCTTAATAACCAATCAACCAGAGACAGCTACACTCCCTGTAATCTACAACCAATGTATTGTCGCTTGAATGCTTTCCTCAGCACCCCTTGATCTCCCCCCAACAGCCAAATAAAAACCCAACTCAACTAACACCGGGTCTCTCAACTCTGACCTGCTGTGCAGGTAAGATTGCTAATCCTGGGTAAGATTGGGAGGCCTGGCTCGAGCCTGAATAAAAGCAACCCTTGTGTGTTTACATCGGAACTGCACCCTTGTGGTCTTTTGGGAACTTCTCAACTAGGGCACAACAATACTATTTGTTGTAGCCATCATCTAGTTTTATAGATTTGGGGATTTTGAGTTAGTTCTTATGTAATAATATCAGTTAAGTAAAACTACAATATATTTACCTGACCTAGGAACTAGATCATTCTACAATTACTGGTCATTGTATTTACAAAGTACAGTCACTGTTAAGAAAAGCTTAGCATTACTGGTGGTCCTTATTTTTCATAGGAAGTAGGAATGGTGACGGAATTAGGAAAGATGAATTTAGAATTTTTATCTACAAACAAATTAGCCTAAGTTTCAAGCTAAACTTAACTCAAAACCATGTAGTTTTATTTTATTCTCCATGTTTTTTCCTCCTTGAATTTTGAAAATGGGGAGAGAGAATTTAATAATTTTAGTTCTTTGAATAAAGTCTTTAGTTGTTTACCATGGTTCTGTCTATGCCAATTATTAATAGATTCAAAGAGATTAATTCCTTTAGAATTTTGTATTTGGTAATCTCAGGTTTAGCTAGAATAAGAAAATTATAATATGGTAGGGGATATTAGAGAATATGGAATAGATTTTTTAAAATTAGAAATAGGATACCACAGTTCAGAGTACAAGCTTTTAACCTATGTTAGTTGTGAGGTTATACGTGAGTTACTTTAATTTCTTTAAGACTCACTTTTTCTCATTTGTGTAGTTGGTATAGTAATGGGCATAGCTCATAGAATTACGTGTATCAAATACATAAATGAGTATAAAATGTTTGGCATAGTGTCTTGTGCTTGTGAAATGGTAGTTGTTGTTACAGTCTTCTGTTGCTTATGATTGTGCAATTTAAAAACTTAGGTTTGGGGCCAGCAGATGGTGCAGTTGTTAAAGCACTGGACTCCCCCACGGCTGACTGTGGTTCTGGACCCTGCGACTTGCTTTCTCATTTCCTTACTTTCTCTGTCAGTCTTTCTCTGATGAGCATGCATGCCTGATAGGAAATAAAAATAATAATAATTAATAAAATTTAAAAAAAGTTTTTTTTTTTTTTTGAGACGTTTTTGCTATAGGGCACATACACTCGCCAGACAGAGAGAGACATAGAGACAGAAAGCGAGAAATCACCCCTCAGGGGGGATGGTCACGCCTCAATCCCTTCTCCTCCATTCTCCTCTCGGGATCTTGGGCACGCATGCACACGTGCCTGGCGTGAGTTCTAAGCCACCGGGGCCGGGACGTGAACTGCAGTCGACTACGTGGGAATCCAGCGACATAGCCATTACGCTAACTGCTGGTTCCCAAAAAAATAATTCTTTAATAAACACTTAGGTTTGTTTGTTTCTGAATGTGTACAAGATTCCTTTTCATGACTTATTTTGATTTAAATTCATTTTTAGTATAAAGCATTTCTGAAGATAGTTAAGTATAAAAATGTAAATTAAATCAGAAAGAAACCTTTTGTTGATAAGCCAGTATGCATTTTAGCATGATTGCCTTAGTAAAGATCAGAAATTAATACAAAGTTTAATGATGATTATTAGTTGATAGTTCATTGAGGAAATAAACTTCCTTTAAAAAAGATCTACTTCTTTTACTCAATGTATGTTCATAACTTTGGCATGGGATTTTATTTCACTATATCTTAATTCTACTCTAAAGCCAAATCATATGACAATTTATGGTTTGGTGTTTCAGGTCTTTAGAAATTGAATATAGCCTTGGTTTGCAAGGATATTCCAGTTAATTTCATTTTGGGTGGTATAAAATTCCTTTGTAACCTTGAGGGTTTTTTCCTTTTTTTAGAATTATTTATTTAATGTTATTTATATCTACTGCTGTTTTAAAATTTGCTCTAGGGCATGTGTGCTCACCAGAGAGAGACAGAGAAAGAGAGAGAAGGTGAGAAGGGAAGCCTTGGGACTTGAACCACGTTCGACCATGTGGAAGTCTGTTGCCTTAACCACCATGCCACCTGTTGGTCCCATAACATTGAGGTTTTAAGAACAGAAATAATGAAAGTTTTGTAGGCCTTCTTAAATTTATGTAGATTACATTTGTCTTTTCATCAATAATATGACTTACAGTAGAGGTTTAAAAAAATGTGTCTATGTTTATGTATGTAAATCATGCTCTGCTGTATTTAGATGAGTTTTTTAACTATGTAGTTTTCTCTGTTTTTATGCTCCCATGTTTCATATGACTTATATCCTAGCTTCCCAAATTAAAGTCTTTTTCATCTACAGATGCTTGTCTTTGTCTTTAATAATGTCTGTTTTCCTGTAAACTTAGTTTCTTTTTTTTTTGAGAGAGAGATTTTTGCTTTAGTGTGTATGTGCTCGCTAGAAAGACACATACACACTAAAGAAAGATAGAAAGCAAGAAATTACCAATTACCCCCCAGGAGGAATGACCATATTGTAATCCCTTCTCCTCCATTCTTCTCTTGGGATTTTGGGCATACATGCACACACACCCAGCATGAGTTTTAAACTACTGGGTCCAGGATTCAAACCATGGTCAACTATGTGGGAGTCCAACGACATAACCATTATACCATCTGCTTGTCTTCCCCACCTTACTTTTTGCAATGCTTTCTTGTGTGGTTTTTGGAAAACATCACTGTCTCCTGGTGTCCTGACCTTTTTTTTTTTTTTTTTTTTTTTTTTTTT
>NW_006203897.1:1041257-1047251 GCF_000334495.1 Tupaia belangeri chinensis
GGGCCGGCGCAGGGCCCCTCCGCCCGCCGCCCCATGGTGTGAGTCTTAAGCCACCAGGTCTGGGACTCGAAACATAGTCAGCTATGTGGGCGTCTTGCGGAAAAAATGCAACATGATCTTTAAGACTGACCTGTTTTTTGTTTTTGGAGAAAATTTTCTAGAGCCCAAAACTATAATGATTTGTGGGTCTGGTTTATCTATTCTAAATTAATTAGTAGGAAACTTCAAAATCCAGATATATTAACATTTATACTAAGTATTTAGATTAATGTCGGTCTCTATGTCATTAATTATATGGATATTTATTTATTTTATTTAAAAATGCAGATAATTTTATTCAGTGTGGGGTTACATTTTCTCCCAGTGAGTTTATGTTAACCAGATTACCAATAGAATTACAAACTTATATTTAGTTATCATAAATGCAAATACAATAACATATCAGGACATTTAATTAACTGACAGAAGACCATTTGCAGTCAAAAGAACATAGGCTTATTTTGAAATAAATATTATTGTAAATTGAGGCCAGCGTTTTTTATTGGTAGTTCTCAGATCCACAGGGGTGACAGGAAGCAGGTTGCTGAGTTGTTACTGCAAAATACAGTGAATTATTTTATTCATTAAGCATTGTCTGAAGAGACATATTTCAAGTTTGTGAAGATTTTCTGATTAACAAAATGCAATCATCTTTAAGTATCATCAAAATCATCATTCTTTATTTCAGAGTACAAATAATGAAAGCATAGTTACTATGTTTTTGATGTTTGAAGAGGGTTTTTTTTTTTTTTTTTTGGAGAGATTTTCACTGTAGGGCGCGTGCGCTCGCCAGACAGACAGAGAGAGACATAGAGACAGAAAGCGAGAAATCACCCCCCAAGGGGGATGGTCACGCCGCAATCCCTTCTCCTCCATTCTCCTCTCGGGATCTTGGGCACGCACGCACATGCGCCCGGCGTGAGTTTTAAGCCACCGGGTCCGGGACACGAACTGCGGTCGACTACGTGGGAATCCAGCGACATAGCCATTACGCTAACTGCTGGTTCCCAAGAGGGTTTTTATAATTCAGGGCATTGGAAACTTTTTGGCCTGGGATAACAACTTGTTTTCTCTAGTTTATTATTAATGATTTAATTATTATATATAATAATGTGAGGCATATTGAAGATGATGCTGTTCTCAGTGACCAAAAGAGCTGTGCTCTGAAAATTGGTCTGTTACTTGGTAGCTTTAGCTACATTTTCTATATAAGCAGTGGTATTTTTATAAGATTATTCTTTAGATAGACTCTGAACTTTTCTGAGAAAGAGAGTAGATCTTAGTAATCATTGAATTTCTAAGAAGGGCAGAGAGGCTATATTAAAATGTTAGTGAATGAATGAACGAAAAAAATACATGTGCGTGCATTTAGCTTCAGAATGGATATAGTAAAGTTAGTTTTTTCTATTCTTTCCTTTGACATAGTATTTCTAGAGACTTACCTCACTTGGAATGCAAGTGAACTTCCCTTAGTCCAAACCATTGGCATTGCCTTTTTTTTTATTAAAATAATTATTTAATTTTATTTATCATTATTATTATTTTTTAATTTGTTACAAGGCACAGAGAGAGAGGGAGAGAGAGAGGAGAGAAAGCAAGCTGTAGGTCTGGGACTCGAACTGTGGTCAGCCATGTGGGAGTCCAGCACCTTAACCATCACATCACCTGCTGGCCTGGCATTGACTTTTATGGTATAGGGCAAAGGTTTCTGAAAAAAACGTCAGGTCAAGCAAGGGAGAGCTATAAAGAACTGAGGTGTTAAAATTTAAAACCCTACTCCTTTTCTTTGGGGGGAGTGACCCCATTTTTTGCTTGTACTACTAGTCATTTTTTATCCAGGTCTCAGAACTTTATGATCAAAGCGTTATTACCAGACCAGTAATGCTTGCTGTTCTTGGAATTGTTTTAGAATTGCAGAACCTTAGAACTCGCTATAGTCCTACAGAATCAGACTATTTCACTAAGGTCCCCGGATGATTCACGTGTTTATTATAGTTTGAGAAATGCTGTTCTAGAATATGTTTTCAAACATTTTAATCTTCAAACATTTTCGTTCAAGCCCTAATTTCTAAAAAAAAAAAAAGTTTTCAGTAAAAAGGATAAAACTATTTCAACTGGCATTTTATTTTGTTGTTCATTTAGATTTTGTGAAGAAAGATAAAAACTAGACCTTTTGTAGTGAGTTTTGACTTAAAGTAAAAATTGTATGTATTAGAGAGAAGGGGATAAACCAATTGCAGGCTGAGCTGGATATTTTATCACAAGAAAAGTGTATTAAGAATATTGATATTCAAAGTTGACTTAGTCGGAAATAAACCTGAAACATTGGTTATCAGTAAGACAAGACATTTGTAAATGCTTTTCCATTTCACAATAGATAGCAAGATAGGACTGCTACCAGGTTGTTAAAAATAGAGGATCAATACCCCAATGTACCTTTTTTTTTTTTTTTTTTGACCATTGTATTCTTAAGAATGGTCTAGGTAAGGATTTCTAGAAGTTAAGGGAAAAGGAAAGAGAGATTGGTGCTTGGTTTGTTCTGGAAGAGGGACTTGGATCTTAGAGCTCTCAGAAAACTTTAGTAAATAAACATTTACAGTAAATAAAATTTCATTTGTCCCTTTTATGTCCTCATCTTCCATTTGACTTCTCCTTTGTCCTTAGCCCCTACTTCCAGTTACTCATCAATTGTAGTTTTTGACCGACGGGATTTCCCACAACCAGGCTTTAGCTCTCTGTTTCCACTGTAATTACTTCAGGTTCACATTTTTTGCATAGACCAGGGATTCTTAGCCAGGGGCACTGGTATTCTTCTATTCCCCACCAGAGGACAGTTGAAAATGTCAGGAGACAATTTTGGTTGTCACAGCTGGGTTGATAGTGCTACTGGTATTTATTGGGTTGTCGGAAAAGTCATGAGGCATTTTTCTATGCAAAAATGCCTCATGACTTTTATAACAATCCAATAGTAGAGAGGAGGGGGGATGCTGCTGAAAATGAGCAATGTAGAGGCCAGCTGCCCACAACAGAGAATGATCCAAAACCTATAATGCTGAGATTGAGAATGACTACTGCCAGAGTCCCCTAAATTGTCTGTTTTCTGTTTTACTCCACTGCCCAGATCGTTCTCCATATTGCCACTGAACTTCCACTGTAAAAGACAGGTCTGGTTTTGTCAGTTCCCATTGACAAGCTTTCACAAGTTCTCCTTTGCCAGTGGAGTGAAACTCAAATCCTTATAATAAGTTATAAAACAGTAACTTGTTTTTGTTGGTTTCAGGCCTTATCTTTTGTTCTCAGGCTTGATCCTCTGCTAAAAGTAGACTGAGTATTTGTTGTCCCCAAACACCACCATGTCCTTATCTCTACAGATGCATTTTCCCTTTCTTATAATATATCTTTCTCTCATTTTTTCCTATCTAGGTACTTATTCTTCAAAACTCTGCTCATTCACTTTCTCTGTGAAACTCTTTGTCTCTGCTCTATTGGTACCTTAATTATTATGTGTATTTTATATGCACTATGTGATATTATAGTGAGTTATGTTTTATTTACTTATCTGTTACCTTATATACTAAATCCTCTCTTTGAGAAGATTTTTTTTTTTAATAGTCATTGTATTCTAAGTACTAAGAGTACTTTCTGATACAAAGTAGGTTACAAGTGTTTAGTTGGAAATACTATTTTGGTCAAGTCATAAATAATAGTTAAAATAATTTGGAAATTTGATATGGATAAGGTATTCTTTTTTTTTTTTTTTTGAGAGGTTTCTGCTATAGGGCACATGTCCTCTCCAGACAGAGAGAGACAGAGAGACAGAAAGTGAAAAATCACCCCCTGGGGTGGGATGGCCATGCTGCAATCCCTTCTCCTCCATTCTCCTCTCAGGATCTTGGGCACGTATGCACACGCGCCTGGTGTGAGTTTAAGCCACCAGGTCTGGGACTCGAACTGTGGTCGACTATGTGGGAGTCCAGCAACATAGCCATTACGTTAACTGCTGGTCCCTGGATGAGGTATTAATTATAATTTATGTTCTGTGCAGGGGATTTATGTTTATAGGTTGAGTATTCCTAACTTGAAAATCTGAAACATTCTGAAATGGAATTTTTTAAACACTGACATGAAGCTACAAATGGAAAATACTAACACCTGATCTCACACAATGGGTCACAAACAAAATGCTACAATACAAAAATACTCTATAAAATTACTTTCAGGCCATGTGTATGAGGAGTATATAAAACATATACACAAAGTGGATTTTGTGTTTAAACTTGGGTTCCATTTCTAAATTATCTATTTTTTAAAAAAGAATTATTTATTTCCATTTGTTATTGTTTTTTTTTTGTTTGTTTGTTTGTTTTTTTTCCTTTATTTGACAGAGGGGTGGGGGACAGTGAGAAAGCAATCCACCAGGTCCGGGACTTGAACCATGGTTGGCCATGTGGGAATCCAGTGTCCTTATCCACCACACCACCTGCTGGCCCCTCCAAATTATCTTATTATGTATGTGCATATATTCCAAAACCTCAAACCCAAGCATTTCCAATAAGGAATACTCAGTCTGTATAATCTTTTTGCTTTCTATTGTTGCTATCTCTTTTCAAATGTTATTTCATATTCTGTTGCTTATACTGGGATTTTAATTGACATTAGTACCTTGGATCTTTCCATGTAGTATCTCATAGAAAGCTTTATTTAGAGTTGAATATCTGGATTCTTTTTGAAAATATCTTATCTTTATAATACATATTTTGGAGTTCTCTTCTACTTGGGAAAGTCTTTAGGCTAGATGTAGCTTTTTGAACATGGAATGGAGGGAGAGGACAGATGACTTGCTCTTTGGAAAAATAAGAAACATAATGAAAGCTATTGGGAAAGGAGGATGAGAAATTAGGTGTATTTAAAACCATTTGTTCTATGTTGCTTAATAACACAATGTAGAAAATAAATTACATTGTAACTAGGTCAAAAGCGAGTCTGAATTTGTGAAGGATTTTAATTGAAAAGCCAATCCACCAGGTCCGGGACTTGAACCATGGTTGGCCATGTGGGAATCCAGTGTCCTTATCCACCACACCACCTGCTGGCCCCTCCAAATTATCTTATTATGTATGTGCATATATTCCAAAACCTCAAACCCAAGCATTTCCAATAAGGAATACTCAATCTGTATAATCTTTTTGCTTTCTATTGTTGCTATCTCTTTTCAAATGTTATTTCATATTCTGTTGCTTATACTGGGATTTTAATTGACATTAGTACCTTGGATCTTTCCATGTAGTATCTCATAGAAAGCTTTATTTAGAGTTGAATATCTGGATTCTTTTTGAAAATATCTTATCTTTATAATACATATTTTGGAGTTCTCTTCTACTTGGGAAAGTCTTTAGGCTAGATGTAGCTTTTTGAACATGGAATGGAGGGAGAGGACAGATGACTTGCTCTTTGGAAAAATAAGAAACATAATGAAAGCTATTGGGAAAGGAGGATGAGAAATTAGGTGTATTTAAAACCATTTGTTCTATGTTGCTTAATAACACAATGTAGAAAATAAATTACATTGTAACTAGGTCAAAAGCGAGTCTGAATTTGTGAAGGATTTTAATTACAGGAGACTATTTAAAGCAAAAATTTTCTTGCCTTCAGATATATGACCAGAATTTAGGTGTCCTTGTAGAAGTCCTATTTGGTAGTTTTCTTTTTAAAGTTTTTGCCATAGGGCACATGCACTTGCTAGAGAGAGAAAGAGAAAGACAGTGAGAGGGAATGTGAGAAGTCACACCTCAGTGGGGATGGCCACACCTTAAGCCCTCCTCCTCCATTCTCCTCCTTGGATTTTGGCCACACACGTACACGTGCCTGATGTGATTTTCAAGCTCTCAGGTCTGGGACTCAGACCACAGTCAGCCATGTGGGAGGCCAACACCTTTTTTTTTTTTTTTGGAGAGG
>NW_006203897.1:1047261-1067572 GCF_000334495.1 Tupaia belangeri chinensis
TGCGCTCACCAGACAGACAGAGAGAGACACAGAGACCAAAAGCGAGAAATCACCCCCTGGAGGGGATGGTCACTCCGCAATCCCTTCTCCTCCGTTCCCTCTCGGGATCTTGGGCACGCACGCACACACGCCCGGTGTGAGTTTTAAGCCACCGGGTCCGGGACGCGAATCACGGTCGACTACTTGGGAGTCCAGCGACATAGCCATTACGCTAACTGCTGGTTCCCTGGGAATCCAACACTTTTTAACTACCACACCACCTGCTGGCCCTGACAGGTTATGATTTTAAGTAAATATTCTTTGATTTGTTGAACTCTTATGGTAGTGTTAGAATAATCTTTGGCCAGAATTTTTTTTTTTTTTTTTTGAGAGAGATTTTTGCTATAGGGCGCGTGCGCTCGCCAGACAGACAGAGAGAGACATAGAGACAGAAAGCGAGAAATCACCCCCCAGGGGGGATGGTCACGCCGCAATCCCTTCTCCTCCATTCTCCTCTCGGGATCATGGGCACGCACGCACACGCGCCCGGCGGGAGTTTTAAGCCACCGGGTTCGGGACGCGAACCGCGGTCGACTACGTGGGAGTCCAGCGACATAGCCATTACGCTAACTGCTGGTTCCCTGGCCAGAATTTTTTTTAAAGTTAGTTTGTTTCTTCCGTGAGAGAGAGAAAGTGGAGAGCACTAGTGTGCTAGAGTAAGCGCACACTCCAACAGGGTCTTCATGCTGTGACCCACCCACAGTCTCGGCTGGCTTGCATGGATCATGGGCATGTGCACAGTGGCATGTTCAGGGAGGTCCTGGGCTGTGAGTTCAGTATGTTTTTCATGTGTGTTCAGTTTCTATGTTTTATCCCAGGAATTTTCTCAAATATAAATTTTTACTTAGTGAAGTGTTTTATTTATTTATTTATTTATTTTTAATTGCCAGAGAACACATGCACTTGAGAAGAGAGTGAGAGAGAACGTACCCCACAATGGGGTGTGAAGTCATGCCACAATTCATTCTTCACTTCTCCATCTGTCAGAATTTTGGGCTGGGCCACAAATGTACATATTTGACAGGTTTTTCAAGCTGTTAGGGCCAGAATTCAGACTGTGGTTGGCCATGTGGGATCTCGCTCCCTCAGTCACCATGGTACAGGGCTAGTGAGGTCTCAATTGAGGTGAGCTTATATGTTGTTTTCAACAGGGAGAACTCATCTGTAAAAACTTTCTTTTAACATAGACATAAAGAATAACTGGATCAGTACAAGATTGCTTAAATTGGAAATACTTTAGCTTCATAATACTCTACCTACTGCTATAATTATTGAATAGGTAGGTTAGTCTGGTTGTCTTTTTTTTTTTTTTTTTTTTTTTAGCTATTTTTGCTATAGGGCACTTGCACTAGCCGGAGAGACAGAAAGCAATAAATCACTCCCTTGGGAGGATGGCCACTCCACAGTCCCTTCTCCTCTTGGGATTTTGGGCATGCATGCACATGTACCTGATGTGAATTTGAAGCCACTGCATACAGGACTTGAACCATGGTGGGAGTTCAGTGATGTAATCATTATGCCATCTGTTGTTCCCTCTACAGAGTTGCTTTTCTTAATGCTAGCTTAATTATTTTTTACTTCGTTGAATCAAAGACAGTATAGCAGAACCTTATTTGTGGAGGGGAGAATCTAATCTGCATAGAGTAATTTGCATAGATATTATTTACGAGGAGTTTAAACTTTAGAAATCAGTGGGTTTTATTTGTGTGTGTGTGTGTGTGTGTGTGTGTTTTGCTGTAGGATGTATGTGTGTCCACTCAGAGAGGGTGAAAGTGAGAAATCATATCCTGAACTGTTCGGCCACACTGTAGTCCCTTCTCCTTTTTCCTCTCTGGATTTTAGACATGCATATACACTTGCCTGGTGTGTTTTTCAAGCTGCTGGGCCTAGGACTCTTAACTATGCAGTTGGCAATGTGAGATCTGGTACCTTAAACACCATGCCACCTGCTGGTCTGAAATCAAATTTTTTTCCTGCATTGTTTTTTTCCTATTAGAAACAAATGGTAAATATATTTGTCTGGCTTTGGCATATTTCTCTCTCTCTCTCTTTTTTTTTTTAGAGAGATTTTTGCTTTAGGGTGCATGTGCTCACTTTAGAAACAGTAAGAGAGAAAGTGAGAAATCACCCTCTGCCTCCCCCCCGCCCCCCCAGGGGAATGGCCATGCCACAATCCCTTCTCTTCTCTCCTCCCAGGGTCTTGGGCACATATGCCCACGAACCTGGCATGATTTTCAAGCTACCAGGTCCGGGACTTGAACGGTGGTTGGCCGTGTGGGAGTCTACTGATACAGTGCTATGCCTTATTAACTATCTGTTTCAGTGGTCTTATACAAAATGACCAAACAAGGAGTGTACATAGGTTTTTCTTCTATTTTGTCTTTTAAATTAGATACTTTTCTAATCATATAACTATATTCTCTGAAGAGAAAAAATATAGATACAAAAAGTTTGTGTAGAAATGGAATTAAAGTTTAAATTTATTTTCACGGAACACATTTTTGAAATCTATGCACAATGTTCTAGTACACATTTTCCATGAGCTTTGGTGGAAGATCCTTCTTTACAGATTTTCTTTATTATGCTATTTAGTGTAAATTTGCCATAATTAAGAAAAACAAGATATTAATTATCATTAATTTCCATGTATAAAAGCTTTGCTAAGCATTATTAAGATGGTTTACTAACTTTATTATTAGGCAATGAATTATGGTTTTATTAAATAATTTATTCAGAATCCTTCTGTTCAAATTACGAATATTTAAAAGACCAATGACATTTGTATTTTTTTTCTTTTCAGTCTGAAGTTCTTTTTATTGAGTATCTTAGGTTTTATGTCTACTAAATATGGAGTGACTTATACTCTGGCCTAATGTTCATAGAATTGAAAAGAAATTAGAAATCTACTCCTTTGGGATTAACTGCTTTTAAATGGGGTAGTTCACAGTAGGAAATATGGTAGCAAGATAAGTAAGTGAAAAAGATGTAGTTTGGAGATTTTTTTTCAAATCTGTATTTTTGTGCCCTTGAAGCCACTTCTTCATATTGCAGTGAGAATAGGTAAGTGCCAGTAGAAAAAGATTTTCAAAGCATTTACTTTGCTGATAAGTTAATTTCTATTCATTAAGTAAAGTTTTATAAAATCAGATTATAATCCATTTCTTTAAAATATTTGTTGCTTTAAATGATATTGTTCACCTTATTAGGACTGTGGGTTTTTTGGAGGTGGGGTGGTGGAGTGGGAGGGGTGGGTGGTGATAGGACATTAGAGGGAATGTCTTAAAAATTTTACTTGTTTCCTATTCCACCATTCCCAGTCTCTGCTATATGTTAGTTATGTTAGTTTAGATTAGTGTGGGAGAAGTTAGGAGTGGCCTGGTTTCTTTCCTTCTTTTTCCTAGCCAAGGAAGTATCGCCTGGGGATGCTGGAAGAGAGGCTAGTTCCGATGGGATCAAAGGCTCGAAAAGCAAAGAACCCTATTGGCTGCCTTGCTGACAGGTGTAAATCAGGAGTACCCATCAATATGGTTTGGTGGAACAGAGTCACAGAAAACAATTTACAGGTAAAGATAATTTTTATTAGACATTATTTGAAAGTGATATCTTGGCTGCTTTCTGTATGTGTGGGATGGCGGGTACAATAGGATTGTATGCTTAGCTGATGAACTTAGGTGATTTTAAAAAATTTTAAGTAAGGTTAGTGACCCACTATTAACCAGCTGAAATGATTTTTGTTTGGTAGCTTTTTGAGCTATCCCTGCTTACTTAATTTTATTAAATTAATTTTTTCTCTTTTAATTTTGTTAACATTTGAGTTCAGTTGTTTGTAATACACAGAGTTATTCTGGGTCCTACCATATTCAAAAGTCATGTCATAAAATTTATTATAGAATGTTCCATTTGTTTGGAATCTGAACAACAGGAAGTGTCATGTGTTGTCTTTTTGTACATTTCTACTAGGAAATAAAATGATATGTAAATAAACTTGTAAGAATTTGCTCTGAAACCTACTGCAGTAGTAATCATCACAGTGCTATTATATTTGGTCACCGGGAAAGTCATGGATATTCCTCTATGTTTTTCTATGCAAAAATGTGTCATGACAACCCAATAGATACATTTAGTCTTTGACTTATTAACAGTAAACATTAAAAATGAATTCTTTTAACTCAAGGATTAGATTTTACATAAGATTTTGAAGTACAGTGGTCCCCTTTTTCTTGTAGTTTCCTTTTCTGAGGTTTTGAGTACCATTCCACAAATATACAATTTTTAAGTTTTAAAATTTTTCATTGTTCTGAGTAATGTGATGACAAAACACCATCCTGTGTTGTCTCCACCCACGACATAAATCACTCTTTGTCCAGTCCAATAGCCATTTCAGTTAACAGATGAAAAAGATACTCAAGTTGAACATCCCTAATCTGAATATCCCAAATCTGAAATGCTTCTAAATCTGTAACTGATATGATGTCACAGGTTGAAAATTCTACACCTGACCTTACATGATGGGTAGCAGTCAAAATGGTGTAATACAGTATATAAAATCATGTTCAATCAATGTGTATAAATGTATTTTGTGTTTAGATTTCGGTTTCATCCACAAGATACCTCATTATGTATATGCAAATATTTCGAAATCTGAAATAATTTAAAATCTAAACACTTTTGGTCTTAATGCAGTTTAGATTAGGGATTCTCAACCTTTAGAATATATAGGACTCACCTATAGTTTCAGACATCTTCTGGGGTCTTAGAATATATCCCTCTGAATAAGGAGGACTACTATACTTACAGAGTAATTTATATTCCATTTTAATGTGGATTACAATTATTTTGTTCTCAGTTTTAAAAAATTGGTAATTGTCATGTAGTACAGTTCCTTTCATCAAGATTTTAATTTAGCCAAAGGTAGAATATCTTTCCCCTCAAGCTTTGAGCGGATCAGTATTTAAAATACATATCTAGCCAAAACCTGTCAGCCCAAAGCAGGTACGTATACAGACAGAAAAGATGAAACAAAGTTAACAACTTGGTTTTGTGTTTGTCTCTAGCCTTATACATGGTCCATTACATTTTGCTCTGTTCATTCTTAATACAGCAGCAGTATTTGTGTTTCCTTAGACATAAGGAAATAAGGAATTTACTACAAAAATAGAGCAAAATATGGTTTCTCTCCTTACTGAAATTTTGGTAGGTTTTTTTTGTTTTGTTTTGTTTTGTTTTTTGCTATAGGGCGCGTGCGCTCGCCAGAGAGAGAGAGACAGAAAGCGAGAAATCATCCTCCAGAGGGGATGGCCATGCCGCAATCCCTTCTCTTCCATTCTCCTCTCGAGATCTTGGGCATGCACGCACATGCGCCCGGCGTGAGTTTTAAGCCACTGGGCCCGAGATGCGAACTGCTGTCGACTACATGGGAGTCCAGCAACATAGCCATTACGCTAACTGCTGATCCCAGGTAGGTTTTTTTAAAGATAAAAACCAAAGGATTTTTTTCATATAATCAGATACTTACATTTTCTTTGGCAAGCTTTGAATATGTCAATTTGAATCACAATATAGTTATTTTAACTGAATTTTTCTTGTCTTTGAGGTCAGTAGGAGAGATTTGACAAATAATTATTTTTCAATTTAAAAATTTTGAAAACAAGGGACCAGCAGTTAATGTAATGTCTATGTCTCTGGATTCCCATGTAGTCGACCGCAGTTCAAGTCCCGGACCCGGTGGCTTAAACTCACATCAGCACGTGTGCGTGCGTGCCCAAGATCCTGGGAGAAGAATGGAGGAGAGGGGATTGCACCGTGACAATCCCCCCTAGGGGGTGATTTCTCGCTTTCTGTCTCTCTGTCTCTTTTTGTCTTTCTGGTGAGCACAGGCGCCTTTTAGCAAAAAGCCTTTCTCCAAAAAAGAAATAATAATTGTGAAAATAAATTCCACCCCAACTATGTGAGAACAGATACAGTTATAACTGGAACTACTTGTAGGTAGCAGTGAACATTTTTGCTCCAGATTTAGAGATTTATAAACTCAAAAATACCTCACATTTATGCCAGCAGGTGGAATTGTGGCTAAGGGCACTAGACTCCAAAATGGCTGACCGTGGTTCAAGTCCCAGACCTGACAGTTTGCTTTCTCACTTTTTTGCTCTCACTATTGCTCTGTCCCTTGCTGGTCAAATTAAAAATGAATAAATAAATAAACAAAAAATAAAATAATTCTTAAATTAAAAAAGAAAAAAAAGGAATGTCTCACATTATCAGCCACATGTCGAGGTGCTGAAAAATACTAATCTAGTCTCCACTACTATCTTTGTGAATTCGTATACTAGGGACCTGGAGTAGAGTTTTTGTTTTTGTTTTCTTTTTGCTATACATACACGTGCACTTGCCAAAGAGACAGAAAGCAAGAAATAACCCCCCAGGACCACATTGCAGTCCCTTCTCCTCCATCTCCTCTTGGGATTTTGGGCACACACACAGTTGTACCTGGTGTGATTTTCAAGCCACCGGGTCTGGGACTTGAACCATGCTCAGCCACGTCAGAGTCCAGTGATGTACAACTATGCCATCTGCTGGCCCTGGTTTTATTTATTTATTTATTTTATGCGAACGAGAGAAAAGCTAGATAATTTTGATCAGATCTTGTCACACGTGATACTTCTTGCCCCAGCCTCCCAATCATGGAGAAGCACAAGTTCATCATACCCTTACCCCCAGCCTTTTTAGATTTTCTGGGACCCAAACCTGGATCTCCCAGGTAGCCTCAGATGAATGTATATGTTTTCTGTTGGAGTTTTTATCTTTTTGTTGTGGAAGAAGAATAATTTTTTTCTTTTTTTTTTTTTTGGAGAGATTTTCGCTATAGGGCATGTGCACGCACCAGACAGACAGAGAGAGACATAGAGACAGAAAGCGAGAAATCACCCCCCAGAGGGGATGGTCACGCCGCAATCCCTTCTCCATTCTCCTCTCGGGATCTTGGGCACGCACACACATGCGCCTGGCGTGAGTTTTAAGCCACCAGGTCTGGGACGCGAACCGCGGTCGATGACGTGGGAGTCCAGCGACATAGCCATTGCGCTAACTGCTGGTTCCTGAAGAAGAATAATTTCTATAAGTCACATAACAAATTTTAAGTGATTATTTAGCTAGATATTCATCTTTCCTGTCCCATTTGTTTTCCTTTAAAGCTTAAGTCCTCCCAAATCTTAAGGTCAGAGAAATATTCATATTTTAATAATGATAGCTATGTTTATTAAATAGTTATCTTATGCCAGGCACTACACTGAGTTCTTCACATGAATTGGCTTTGGTTCTTCCTAATAACCTTATGGGATATATATTATTGTTAAATGAAACATTTTTACAGGGGCCACGTGAAGTTAGGGTTAAATGGTAGAGGAGCAGAAGTATGAACTCAAGTTTGTCAGACTCAGAATCCCTCCACTTCTGTGTGATACAGGTCTAGGTGTACTACAGATATGATTGTTTTAATTATATATGTTTATTTAACTGGTTAGCTGAACTTTTGTAGGGCAGTGTTTTTTTGAGAATAAAAGGCATACATGATTTCTAGACACAGTCTTTAGCGTAAGCGTAACTGCAGACTTCATAAGGTCAGTCCTTTCTCGTGCTTCATCTCTTTCACACTAGTACTTAGCTATCTTTCTTTCTGGAACTGTAAATATTTCTTTTCTTTTTTTTTTTGGAGAGGTTTTTGCTATAGGGCACGTGCGTTTGCCAGCCAGACAGAGAGAGACATATAGACAGAAAGCGAGAAATTACCCCCCAGGGGGCATGGCCATGCCGCAATCCCTTCTCCTCCATTCTCCTCTCGGGATCTTGGGCACGCACGCACACGCGCCTGGCGTGAGTTTAAGCCACTGGGTCCGGGACTCGAACCGTGGTCGACCACATGAGAGTCCAGTGACATAGCCATTATGCTAACTACTGGTCCCGTGGAACTTTAAATATTTCTTTACATTGGTTATTTTTTAAGAGAGATTTTTGCTATACGGCGCATTCACTCACTAAAGAGAGACAGAGAGATAGAAATTGAGAAATCACCCTCCAGGGGGTATGGCTATGCTGCAGTTCCTTCTCTTCCATTCTCGTCTTGGGATTTTGGGCATGGACGCACACGTGCTCGGTATGAGCTTAAGCTGCTGAGTCTGGGACTCAAACTTGGTCTACTAAATGGGAGTCCAGTGATGTAACCATTTTGCCATCTGCTGGTCTGATTTCTTAGTCTTGATTTACCATTTCGGCCTTTTTCCACTGCTGAAAACACAGACAACTGACTAACAGAAAAAAAATAATAAAATCTTTGTGTTTTCTTACTCAGTGATAAAATTCTGTCACTTACGTTGTGTTTATTCTCAGTGCTGAATTTCTTTGAAGAGGCTGGTGATTCCTAACTGATTATTACTTAGTAATCTTTTTATTTATTTTCTACCAAGAATCTCATGATATGAAAGAGTCTGACTACTAAACAAGACATTTATAAAACTATGAATCATGCCTTTATTTTGAAATATATATGTATAGAACTTTTATTGAGAATCAAAGAAATAGTATTTTCCCTTGTTCATGTAACTTTGTGAATTTATCATTTGTTTTGAAATATTAATAGTACCCATCCGGTCTCCGTTACTGTGTTTGTGAGCTTTCCAATTGGTGACTCTTGACGTACTTACTGTCTACTCTTTCAGTACCATCCATTATTCCTTTAATATCTACAGTTTGGTGTAACTAAAACATTTTGCTGTAAGTGCTCCAAAAGTTGGCTGGAAATCTCCTTAGTTGTCAGTTCCCCCAGTTTTATCTAGTACTCAATACTGCTGGCTACCTTTTTATTTTGGAAACTCTCTTTTGTACTTCTTTATTCAGTTTTGCTAGAGGGGACATGTACTCACAGAGACAGAGAGAGGGAAAGTGAGAAATCACACCCTCGGGGGGGATGGCCACGCAGCAATTCCTTCTCCTTCATTCTCTTGGGATTTGGGGCACACACATGCCCGGTGGTATGTTTTTTAAAGCCACAGGGTCTGGGACGCGAACCATGTGGTTGGTCCTATGGGAGCCAGCTACCCTCATCTCCACACTACCTTTTGGTGCCTCCTTTGCACTCTTAACTTTGGTTTTGTCTCTGGGTCCTTGCGAGTTTCTGTTCTTGTTTCATTTGTTATTTGCTGTTTCTCATGTGCTGCTGACTTATGAGATATTTTGTGTTAGAATTATCTTCGGAGTTCAAGACCCAGATTTTTGTGTCCTCTGATATCTTTGCATGTAAACAAATATCCTGTTACTTCAAAAAAGGCATGTCTAAAAACCTTGTTTATTTTTCTCTAAACAAACAGCCTTTTCTTTGAAAAATTTTTTTATTTTAAAAACTGAAATGAATTTTAATACAGAAAATGACAGCATTTTGCAAATTTATCGCTCAAAGGGGTACCTCTATTTAAGGAAATCAGTGTGTTACACTCTGAGAGGTAAAATGTTACAGCTTGTACACCAAAATTTTAAAATTAAATTAAATTAAAAAATGAAATACGACGGTAATGCATGTCAGAGGATCAAAGGTGAAGGTTCACACATTATTAAAAGAAATCCAAAAGGACAGTTGCGTCATGATCTTTCATTAGTGTTTCAGCAGTGCCTCTCTTGTAAAACTTGAATATTTCAGCAGACATTCAAGCAGCTTTTTCGGGAAAAAGATATTTACATGACTACTATTGCTGTTCCCATGATATCTTCTATAGGTGGCACGGTGTTGGGAACACAGTGGGTGCTAGTTCCACAGAATACACTTTGAGAATTGCTCTTCCGGCTTGTTTTGGGCAGCCATTTCTCCTCCGCACATCACCTCCCCCTCCTCCTCGCGACTGGAACCCCAAGCGTGAGCCTGGTACTGCCACCACTGCCGGCCCAGCCACCCTACTGACCTCTTTTTAAAAAATTTGTCAGAGGGTGCATGTGCCCGGTATAGGGAGAGAGAGAAGGAGAAAGTACCCATAATGGGCTGTGGTCATACCACAGTCCGTCCTGTGAGGGTTTTGGGCACGCACACACACGCGCCTGGTGTGTTTTTTCTAGCTGCTAGGTTTGGATTTGAATCATGGTTGGCCATGTGAGATCAAGCTCCCAATGCACAGGGCTTAACCACTGTGCTCCATGGCTGGCCCTCTACAACTTTTCTTATTCTGTCTTCAGTTAATGGCATTATTATCGTCTTCCCTATTATCTCCTATACTTTACCACTTATTATGGGAATGAAATTATGGAAGTTGCTTACCCATTAATTGAAAGACAATGTGTTAGTCAATATACATTTGCTGTTGTATTAAGTGTTTATAATAATAATTCCATATCCCCACTTTACAAATATGGAAATTACCCTTTACAAAAGCGAAATAATGCTAGTATGTGATAGAACTGGGATTCTAGCCAAGATCTATTTAATTGTAAATTCTGAAATTTCCTACCATATTGCGTATTTCTAATTTTTTTTAAGTCTGCAGTTACTTCCATTCTTTTTTTTTTTACAATATTGACTTAGTTTATGCTCTACACTTGTTTTTTGAATAATTTTTTTAAAATCCCTTCATGTTCTGTCCTGTCTTACTGCCTGTCTCTCCATATTCATCCACATGTATTACATTCTAATAATATGGGCTCTTTCATTGCATCCAATATCAGTTCAATATTTGTATCTTTGTATATTGTTAGCTCAACCTGAAAACGATCTCTCCTTTTGCCTTTATTTGATGGCTCAGATGCTAACTTCTTTGTGAATACTTAATATTCCAAGTATCTGGGGGAAATAAATAAATAATTTATTCTACTGTTTCCACAGTCCTTGGTGTTATTTCATTCTGTATTGTGTTACATTTTTTAGTTTATCTTTCTCTACTGGGTTATAAATATTTGAGACTCGGTATATATTTATTTTTTTCTATATTTTTAAAGTATTTTCCTTGTTTATGAGCAGTACTTTAATTTGCTTTAATTGTGTAATATATGCAATAAGATTTCTGTATTTCAAAAAAAAGAATAGATTTTGTGGGGTTTATAGCTACTATATGTTATTAGTGCTTATTTTTTGTATCACAGCTGATTTAGAGCAAGATTGCTTTTGAAATTTTAGAAATCTTCCATTTTTTCTCTTAAAACTGTAAATTTAACATTATCCAAACATTCTTGATATTTTTTAATCTTCTGAGGCTGGTGATAGTCCTAATTATTTTTTGACAGTGTTATTTAGTGACAAAACTTCTCTGTTATGTATACTTTTTAGAAATAATTATTTTATTTAACTTTATTTATTCATTTATTCTAATTTGACCAGAGA
Source organism: Tupaia belangeri chinensis (assembly GCF_000334495.1). Classification (NCBI taxonomy): domain Eukaryota; kingdom Metazoa; phylum Chordata; class Mammalia; order Scandentia; family Tupaiidae; genus Tupaia; species Tupaia belangeri. Next base: position 1,058,651 of record NW_006203897.1, read on the forward strand.
AAGAGAGAAAGCTAGTCGCCAGGTGTGGAATTTGATCTGCAGTTGGCTGTGTGGGAGTCCAGCACCCTTAACCACCATGCCACCTGCTGGCCCCAGTATACATTTTTTTTAAGAGAGATTTTTTGCTGCAGGGGGTGTGAGCTTGCCAGAGACACAGTGAGAAATCACCCCCCACCCCCCACCAGGAAGGATGGCCATGCTGCAATCCCTTCTCTCCCATTCTCTTCTTGGGATTTTGGACATGTGTGCACATGCACCCAGTGTGAGTTTCAGGCCTCTGGGTCTGGGACTTGAACCATGGTCAGCCATGTGGGAGTCCAGCACCTTAACCACTACACCACCTGATGCGGTGGCATAGGGCATCACAGTATGAAAGGGTAAGTAAAAGTGTATGTCAACTCTGGTCTCTTTCATTCTTATAAAATCACTAGTATTGAATCCAGAGAGGCCCACCTTGAATACTCTATCTAATCCTAATTACCTCCTAAAGGTTCCACTTCTTAATCCCAGAGTCAGATTGAGTTTCTACCCTCTCTCTCTATTTTTTTTTTTCTTTGCACTCTGTGGAGAGACAGAGAGATGGAAAGCGAGATAATCATCCTCCTGGGATCTTTGGTGCACACACACATATACACACACACACACACACACACACACACACACCTATACACACGTGCCTGGCACGATTTTTAGCCTACTTGGTCCGGGACTTGAACTGTGTTCGGCCATGTGGGAGTCCAGCAATGTCACTGCCACGCCATCTGCTGGTCCCTCCACCCTCTTAATATCACACACTAGCAATAATTTTTACACATGAGTTGGGGAACATAGTCAAATAGTAGCAAACTAAGTTGCAAATTCACTTTGATCTTTTCCTTCAGTCTATGTCTAGAATGAGTTTCCATTCCTCCATCTGCCTAATATGTATGTAAATTCAAGATTTTTCATTTGTTCATTGACTGCACAGTTCAAAAGCTGTTTCATTAAAACTTATCTAAACTTAATGACATTAAATAATATCATGTCTATTTTGTCTCAGACCTTGGGAATCAATGGGGTTATAAATTATAAATCACACATATTACTGCTATTTTAGCTTACCCAGTAGAGTGAACTGTTGAAGGACTGGATTTTTAGAGAATTCATGTACTGTATTACCTACTTGTCAACATATTTTGAAATTAATTTATTTATATAATTTGATCAAATAGCATTTTTTTTTTTAAAGAGGTTTTTGCCATAGGCATGGGGAAGTGGGGCAGAGAGACAGACACAGTGAGATGAAAGGTGAGAAATCAACTGCTCAGAGGATGGCCACCACAATCCCTTCTTCATGCTCCTCCTAGGGCATGCAGGCACATGTGCGCAGCGTGATTTTCAAGTCACCGGGTCTAGGACTTGAACCGTGGTCAGTAATATGGGAGTCCAGTGATGTAGCCACTACACCATCTGCTGGTCCCAAATTGCATTTCTTGTAAGAAGTGTTTAATTAGAAGAATGCTCACATTAAATCTCTTGTTTTAAACATTGTCCTGTGAATTTTAGTTGCTTATTACTAATGTTTTTAAGATTTCAGGGAGGTTTCGGAAACTCCCTGTATATAGTTCAATTTTCAGTTACTCACTGGTGTTACTTCAGAGTCTTTATTGTCTCATGCCTCAGGAAATGGGTTAATTTAGACTTTCAGTGAAATATCAATAGATTGAGGCTTTAAAGGTAAAGTATCAACCTATCTCGTTAGGTTTCTTTAGGGCATCTGAAGAATTGTATGTTGCAGGTACACTGGCTTTACTGTAATATACTTCTTTGTTTCTTTAGCTCCCCCTTAGATCCCCTCTTCTCTTCATAGCCACTGTTCTGAACCTTTAGCATTTTCCTCAGATTCGTTCAGTCCTTGGCCCAGACTCTACGGTGCAGTTGATAGTATACCAGGCTGTGGAGCTGGAAGCCACATGCTAACCATGGTTCATATACCTGGCCTAACCTTTCAGCCCTTTCTCTTTAATATGACCTTGTGTTCAAAGATGAGAGGAAAACAGGGCATTTAGAATGAATTGCCTCATGTGCGTCAACTTTCTACTTAGCTGCAATTTTTTTTTTTAATTTAAACTACTCCTAACTATGTTTCCTCCTGTTTCAAATAGGTAAGTGTTTCTTTACTATGTGCTTGGGAAACAATTTTTATTCTGTCTAGCAATTAATTCTCTCATTTACCTTTTCTATTTTTAGACCATTTCTCCCTCTATATTGGTTTCTTCTCCTAACTTATAAAACATGCTTATTTAAGTCTTTTGTTTTTTGGTGACTCTCAGAACAAAGAATGCTACATAAAGAAAAGGTCCTATGGCCATTCCACTTGGGAAACTGTGAATTACAATTTGGGAAATGGCTTGTACTTACTGTGAATACTTTTTTTTGCTTTATGTTTATTCCTAGTTTTCCCTTTTCCTTTCACTATATTAAACCGTTTTGACAAGGCTCTTCAACTGCCAAAATTAATACCATTCTTCTGATTTGATTTCTGCTGCAATTGACACTGTTGATCATTCTTCTTTCCTTAAAACAATTGTTCTCATAACTTTTAGTTTTTCATTATTTTTTTTCCCTTGAGGATCTCTTATCTATTGCCCTCCCCTTAAGAACTCTCCCAAGTTATCATTGCCTCTCTGTTTTTACTTCCCTAGAACCTGTTGGTGATCTCATGAAAGTGTCTTTATTTCTTTAGCTACTCTCTATTTGCATTTGACTCCCAAATATTTTTTCCCCTAATCTTCTCCACTTACTCTAAATATTGTATTTCTGGCTTCTTCTGGACATCTTTATCTATAGGACTTCAAATTTAACATAAGGTCAACACTTTTCAACCTGTTCATCACACACACCTGTACACACTTGCTTAGTCACAATTCTGTGACTGTTAACATGGTTATTGATATCACCTGTTGTCTAATCTGTGCGCTCTTCTTGACTCTTCTGACTTATGTGCCACATCCTTTAGTCCTTTACGATTTATTACTTTGGCCACTTTCAAATTGTCTTTATTCTTAGTGTTACACTGAATTATGATTTAGGTCTACCTTTATTTCTTACTTAGACTGTTATTAACGTCTTCTCTTATATGGTTTCCTGCTTCTGGTTTTATCTTTTTAATTATGCCAGAGGGTGCATGTGTTTGTTAGAAGGAAACAGAAAGACAGAAACAAACGAAGAAGGTAAGAATGCACCCCCTGTGAGGAATAATCATGCAGCAATCTCTTCTCCATTTCTCTCTCCTTTTGGGTTTTTTTTTTTTTTTTTTGGTTTCCATAAGCTTTTTATTTTATCATCATAATCTTGTTTATATTGCATTGGATTACATATAACTTTACAGTGTATTACAATGCTTTTTCCAAAAAGGAATGCCCTGCATGTCAGTCAATACAGAGACATTAATCTCCCCACTTCATCATTCATTATCTTTTCAATGTTTTTCCCCATCATCATTATTATTATTCCAATTGTCTTTTTAATCAGTCAATCACTTTTTCTCATTTTGCTTGTAAAAAGACTTTACCCATCATGAAATACTTCTCAGACCAATCCAGTTGAGAATACTATACATGTCATCATCAACAGGTAATAAGCCATATCTGTGTCCCACTAATGTCCTGCCTCTCTATTCCGTTTGGGATTTTGAGAAATTAGGTGCACATGCCTGATGTGTGTGTGTGTGTGTGTTTTGTTTTTGTTTTGTTGTTGTGGTTTGTTTTGTTTTGTTTTTGTTTTTTAGTTTTGCTGTAGGGTGCATCTGCTTGCCAGAGAGACAGAGAGAGAGAGGAAAAGTGAGAAATCAATTCCTTGGGGGAATGGGCATGCTGTAGTCTGTTCTGTTTTACTCTCCTCTTGGGATTTTGGGCATGCGCACACATGTGCCTGGTGCAGTTTTCAAGCTCCCAGATCTGGGACTTGAACCATGAAGTGGGGCATATGGGATGTAGGTGCCTTAATCTCCACACTACCTGCTGGCCCGACCCATTGTGTTTTTTAAACCACCAGATGTCGGACTCAAAGTGCATTTGGCTGTGTGGGATCCAGCTGCCTTAACTACCAGGCTACGGGCCTGGCCCTGGTTTTAGCTTTCAGAGCACTACTTGACTATGTAATCTTCTTTCTCATATTGACATCTTTTTTTTTTTAATCATTAGGAAAATAATCCCCTGAGATGGCATTGAAGGTGCTTCTTGGTCTCCCTGCTTAGACCTGAAATACTACCAGGGTACCACGCTCTACGTGCTTCTGTGTTTGCACATTCTCTTTGAACATTGGCATTGCTTGGTGTACTCTTCCGCCTGTCCTAACTAAAAAAACTTGCCTTTTAGGATTCAACTCAAACATTTGACCTTATAACCTAACTAAGCCACATTAGGTATTTGATCCCTGTTTTAGCGCTTACCATTTGAGGAGAACTTCAGAAGTCATGGAGAAATACAATTAAAGGTGTTCATTTATTTTGATGTAAAAAATCCTGAGGGCACACATCATACAGGGCAACCTGCATGCTGTGTGTCTGGTTGATCCTTCTTTTGGCTTGACTAAATTCATCTTTGTGTATTTCACTTTGTCTCAGCTCACTTTACTTAAGTTGACATCTTCATTCAGGAGACAGGGGAAGGGAGATTTAGGCAGCTCAGAGTGGAGTAAATTATTTTGGGAGAAAGATTAATGGGTCTTTAGGAGAAAAGTAAAGTCTGTGATGTATCAGTTGGTGACAAAGTCTATCTGGATGTAGTGTCTACCTTTAGTCTCCTCTCCTGTGTTAGTTTAATCTTCCCAAGTTGATGAAATTCCCAGGAGAGCATTTATAACAGTTGAGTTCCTTTTGTAGTATCTGGTCTTTAGGCAGATAAGGGAAATTCAGAGACATCTCCCTGCATTTGCAGTTCTCTCAAGTGCTCTTAGTTTGAAGTCCATAGTGGCATATTTTTGGGATAGGAGTCCAAGAACTAGAATGTAAGCTCCATGGCAGTCTGTGCCTGCCTGTATGTCCTTAGCTTCCTCCCTGCTGATCCAACACCTACTGCCTTTTTTCTCTTAAAACTTTGAACTGGAGTTGGTTTTGTAGTCCTAGAGTAATACACTGCCCAAGAAAGATGGGTCCTACATGTATTCAAAACCATGGCCTGCTTACCCTGAAGCACGTTAATGCTCAGGATCAAATGGACTAGAGGACTGAGGAAGGTTATCGTGATATGAATGGACACTGTGAAAGGTGCTCATTTCTCTTTGTGTTACTCTCACATCTGTACCCATGTTCTATCATGGCTGATGAAAGAAAAAATAAATTTCTGCTCTGCCCTCTGAAATCTCTATTCCGTTTGGGATTTTGAGAAATTAGGTGCACATGCCTGATGTGTGTGTGTGTGTGTGTTTTGTTTTTGTTTTGTTGTTGTGGTTTGTTTTGTTTTGTTTTTGTTTTTTAGTTTTGCTGTAGGGTGCATCTGCTTGCCAGAGAGACAGAGAGAGAGAGGAAAAGTGAGAAATCAATTCCTTGGGGGAATGGGCATGCTGTAGTCTGTTCTGTTTTACTCTCCTCTTGGGATTTTGGGCATGCGCACACATGTGCCTGGTGCAGTTTTCAAGCTCCCAGATCTGGGACTTGAACCATGAAGTGGGGCATATGGGATGTAGGTGCCTTAATCTCCACACTACCTGCTGGCCCGACCCATTGTGTTTTTTAAACCACCAGATGTCGGACTCAAAGTGCATTTGGCTGTGTGGGATCCAGCTGCCTTAACTACCAGGCTACGGGCCTGGCCCTGGTTTTAGCTTTCAGAGCACTACTTGACTATGTAATCTTCTTTCTCATATTGACATCTTTTTTTTTTTAATCATTAGGAAAATAATCCCCTGAGATGGCATTGAAGGTGCTTCTTGGTCTCCCTGCTTAGACCTGAAATACTACCAGGGTACCACGCTCTACGTGCTTCTGTGTTTGCACATTCTCTTTGAACATTGGCATTGCTTGGTGTACTCTTCCGCCTGTCCTAACTAAAAAAACTTGCCTTTTAGGATTCAACTCAAACATTTGACCTTATAACCTAACTAAGCCACATTAGGTATTTGATCCCTGTTTTAGCGCTTACCATTTGAGGAGAACTTCAGAAGTCATGGAGAAATACAATTAAAGGTGTTCATTTATTTTGATGTAAAAAATCCTGAGGGCACACATCATACAGGGCAACCTGCATGCTGTGTGTCTGGTTGATCCTTCTTTTGGCTTGACTAAATTCATCTTTGTGTATTTCACTTTGTCTCAGCTCACTTTACTTAAGTTGACATCTTCATTCAGGAGACAGGGGAAGGGAGATTTAGGCAGCTCAGAGTGGAGTAAATTATTTTGGGAGAAAGATTAATGGGTCTTTAGGAGAAAAGTAAAGTCTGTGATGTATCAGTTGGTGACAAAGTCTATCTGGATGTAGTGTCTACCTTTAGTCTCCTCTCCTGTGTTAGTTTAATCTTCCCAAGTTGATGAAATTCCCAGGAGAGCATTTATAACAGTTGAGTTCCTTTTGTAGTATCTGGTCTTTAGGCAGATAAGGGAAATTCAGAGACATCTCCCTGCATTTGCAGTTCTCTCAAGTGCTCTTAGTTTGAAGTCCATAGTGGCATATTTTTGGGATAGGAGTCCAAGAACTAGAATGTAAGCTCCATGGCAGTCTGTGCCTGCCTGTATGTCCTTAGCTTCCTCCCTGCTGATCCAACACCTACTGCCTTTTTTCTCTTAAAACTTTGAACTGGAGTTGGTTTTGTAGTCCTAGAGTAATACACTGCCCAAGAAAGATGGGTCCTACATGTATTCAAAACCATGGCCTGCTTACCCTGAAGCACGTTAATGCTCAGGATCAAATGGACTAGAGGACTGAGGAAGGTTATCGTGATATGAATGGACACTGTGAAAGGTGCTCATTTCTCTTTGTGTTACTCTCACATCTGTACCCATGTTCTATCATGGCTGATGAAAGAAAAAATAAATTTCTGCTCTGCCCTCTGAAACCTTCACACCAGGGAAAAGAGCCTTTTTTTACGTCATTGACAGTGCGTGTTTCTCAGAGACACGTCTTCTTTTGAAACCTTCTCAAATAGGTACTTTTTATTTTCTTACACCCACTAGCATCTACGTCAGTAGAATTAATAACCTCTTAAAAAGAAACAAACAAAAAAAGAAATCCATGCAGTTTTTAATCATATATATTTTCTTTTCTGATTGTCAGAGGTCACGTGCCAGAGAGATGGAGAGAAGGAAAGAGGGAGAAAGAACCGCCGCCCCCACTGGGGGATGGTCATACTGCTATCCTTTCCTCTCCATTTCTCCACCCTGTTAGGATTTTGGGCATGCGCACACATATCCCTGGTGTGTTTTTCAGATTACCAGGACCGGATTTGAACCATGAGGCTGATGGTATGGGAGCCGGCTTCCTTTAACCTTTAGACTATAGGACATTTCCATGAATTTTTTTTCCCCATAGGACATATGTACTAGTCACAGAAAGACAGAGATTTAGAGGGAAAGTGAAAAGTCATGCCACCATCCCTTCTCTATTCTCCACTCAGGATTTTGGGCACACATTCACATGTACTTGCCATGAATTTCAAGCTGCTGGGTCCAGGACAGTCACCCACGTGGGATCCAGTGGCCTTATCTTCCATGCCACCTGTGGCCCTTCCATTTTGATAACACTATTTTCTTCTATTTAACTGTATAACTAGTTCTATAGGCTTTCAATAATGACACATTGTAGATAAAAAATAATTTTTCTCTTTTTTGCTTCAGAGATGTTCTAAGGCCTTGGGAATGTGGAATGAGTTTCAGGATACATTTGATACCTGCAGTGTGCCAACCTGTGAACTTGGAGAAAATAGTACCTATGTTTTTATATATCTTTGTTTTCCATAGTGCCACACATGGTGTCTTTATTATGTATTAGATATTCAAATAATTGAATGACCCTGGATTAGTGATTATTTAGCTGGCTGTGTTTGGCCTTACATTAGTTCTGAAATATAATAATTTTAACATTTTCTTAAAATTTCCTTGGTACAGTTTCATGACATAAAATATTGTGGTAAGCGTTAGAAAAATCCTTTTTTTTCCTTTTAAGAGTTTTTTTTTTTTGCCTTTGGGCACGTGTGTTTGTAGGAGAGAGAAAGAGACAGATAACAGTGAGAGATCACCCCCCGAGGGGATGGAAGGGATAGCCACGGTGCAATCTCTTATCCTCCTGAGATCTTTGATATGCACGCATACGCGCCTGGTTTGATTTTTCAGGACTCAAACTGCGTTTGGCCGTGTGGAAGTCCAGTGTCATAACTACTACACCATCTGCTGGTCCTGAAAATCTTAATATATGTTTACTTTTGTAGTTAGTAAGGCGAGATTTTTTGATGAGGGAGAATTCCTCTACGTAATTCTCTACTTTGGAATGTGACAATTAGATTTTGCTATTGCATAGCTATGGACTGAAGATATACATAGGTGTAGAATATAATTTTAGCTGTATGAAGTATTTTTTTGCCTGTCTAAAATACTACATGATACTCATTTTACTGGACTAATTCACTTAACCTAAATATACATTTTTTTCCTTTTAGGGAAAGTACAGTTGGAAGTGAACTAGATGGTATGCCCTATTACTGTGAATGATTACAGTTGATCCTTGAACAGTGCTGGAGATAGGAGTGCCAACCCCCTGCACAGGCAAAAATCTATAACTTCTGCATATAACTTTTGACTCCCCCAAAACTTAACAACTAATAGCCTACTGTTGACCAGAAGCCTTACCAATAGCATAAACAGTTGATTAGCACATACTCTAATACATACTGTTTGTTAATCTATTTTATACATCGTATCCTATAGTAAAGTAAACTAAAGAAAAGAAAGAG
>NW_006203897.1:1067836-1085499 GCF_000334495.1 Tupaia belangeri chinensis
TAAGAAAATCCTAAGGAAGAGAAAGTCCATTTATAGTAGTGTATTTTCTAATATATTTATTGAAAAAAATCCTCTCATAAATGGATCTTTGCAGTTCAAACCTGTGTTGTTCACGGGTTAAGTATACTGATGTTGGAGTACTTTGACTTGTAAATAACTTCAGATTTTATTAAGTATCAGATGAATAGTTTACCTATTTTTAAGAATAATTATTTAATTTTATTTATTATTATTATTTTAATGTGACCATAGAGAGAAAAAGAGAAAGTGAGAAAGCAAGCCCCCAGGTCTGGGACTTGAACCACAGTTGGCCATGTGGGATTCTAGCACTTTAATCATTATGCCACCTGTCCCAGGTTCTGTTTTTTTAATGTCTTATATATTCTAGATACAGATTTCCCTCTTTAAATATTCATTGATTATACTTATGTCTTGATTTAAATGTTACACATTTTCTGTGAATTCTTAAAATAAGCCACTGGGTCCGGGACTCAAACTGCGGTTGACTACATGGGAGTCCAGCAACATAGCCATTACGTCAACTGCTGGTCCCCCCTGAACTTTAATTCTTAGGAATGGATTTGCCAGGTCATGGGACATTCTTATTTTTCATTTTGTTACATATTTTTTAAGTGTTCTTTAGAAGGGTACACCTAGAAATGTTTATGGTATTACTCTTTTCTAACAAACTTTGTAAAGGATTAACCCAAAAAATTTGTTGTAAATTTAGGTGCCTATTGCTTCTGTTATATACAGAGAATTATTTTATGCAGAGCTTGTGAAAATTTTTGTTTTACTTTATTGTAACATAGAACTTATTAGGTTGAGTATCCCTTCTCTGAAATGCTCGGGCCCAGAATTGTTTGAGATTTTATTTATTAGTTTTGGAATGCTTGCATATACATAATGTGATATCTTAGGGATGGGACCTTAGTGTACTGAGGAAGTTCATTTTATGTGTATGTTTTAGATACACCTCATATACATAACCTAAAGGGGATTTTATGTAACATTTTTATAGTGTAGTATTTTGACTGCAGTAGGTCACTTGAGGTGAGGTGTGGAATTTTCCACCTGCGGCATGTCTGTGCTAAAAAGTTCCCAATTTCAGAGCATTTCAGATTTTCAAATTAGGGATATGCAGCCTGTATTAACTGATTTTCATTTCTCTGGTTTCAACATATACATGGTACTTGCTCCTTAAAATAGCCAAATTATAAATAGAATTTCTATTTAATACAACAGTGATAGAAATCTTTTGGAAATATTAGTAGTCAGCTTTGTCCCAGTGCTTCCATCACCTTTATCTGGTTTTGAAAATCATGTTTTCTCTGTTGGGATGCTTAGTTAGAGGGCATAATCTGCTTCAGATAATTTATAAACTGCACTACTAGACTAATTTCACGATAGTGATAGCATTTAGATGTTACTTTCCTTAAAAAAAAAAAAAAGTTTTATTTATTTATTTTAATTGGACCAGACAGGGACAGAGAGAGTGTGTGAAAGTGAGAAAGCAAGCTGCCAGATCTGGGACTTGAACCACATATGGCCATGTGGGAGCACAGCACCCTTAATCACCATGCTACCTACTAGCCCCTAGCTAGATGTTACTTTTTAAAAATATAACTATTTAATTTTATTTATCATCATTATTATCTTTCAATTTGCTACAGGGCACATGTGCTTACAGTGAGAGAAAAAGTAAGAAAACTGGCCGCCAGGTTCAGGACTCAAATATGGTTGACCATGTGGGAGTCCAGTGTCTTAACTACCATGCTATCTGCTGGCCCCTAGCTGTTACTTTTAAGTTCTGAAATGACCCTTGTCTGGTTTTAAATACTATCAGCTTCTGAAAAAACTAAGAAGCTGAGTATATTTTGATAGTGAATTTAAAGTTTACTTTATTAGGTTATGCTTGAAATAAGAAATAATGCATTAAATTAAAAAAAGAACATTGTCTGGAAATGTAAACTTAGAGGTTCTAGTTAGCCATTTATCTTCTCTCTCTCTCTCTTTTTTTTTTTAAATCTTTCTCTGTTCCTCTTTATTCTGGGGTGTTTATGAACTTAAGAGGCATTTGTAACACTTAATTCATAAACACTGAAGTCTAGTAAAAATAGCTCTCAATAGGGCTGCTCTTTATGTCCAGGAGTCTTATCTTTTTATGCATTTTAGGTCATTCTAGCAAGACAAGAGAGTTCCCCAGCCTACCTTTTTCATTATTAGTACCCTCTTCTCTGCCTTCCCAAATAACACTGCTCTTTGTTCTTGCCAAGACACGTAAAGTTTTTTTTCTCATGAGAGACAGAAGCATCTTCACACTATCATTCACCTTCAGCCTCAGCCAGCTGAAATCATTAATGCACCTGACATGTACAAGAACTCAAGACACGAACCTTCCCATATGGCTTCATCATCATGGGGCATTCTGTTACTGCTGATTCACTGTGGCTAGCCAGCCTGATAATCACCATTTTGTCCTGTCTTTTTACTGGCTCGAGTCATGGAGACTTTACCTGGTCAATTTAATTAGATTTCAGCAATAAAGTCATTAAGTAAAACTTTCTTTTTCTTTCCTTTTTCCCCTTTCTGTACCTCCTTTTTCCCTCTTTATTGCTTCTCTCTCTCTCTCTCTCTTTTTTTTTTTTCCCTGACTGAGTTGTGGAAGATGATGGGAAAGACTGGCAGTCAAGTCAGTCATGTGGGATGCTACTGTGGTCAACCTGTATAGAGATGTTGGTGGCCTTCATTAGGGCATTGAATGGGTAGAAGTAGTTGGATTTGAGAAATATTTAGGATGTAGAATAGATTGTCACTTTGTGCTTTAAGGATATTTGTATCATCAATAGGATAGTTAGTTGAACTATATCATAATTCATCCACGTAGGAAAGAAAATATATAGAAAACAAAACAAAATCGAAAAGTAAGACTTGAAAAGCAAAAACCAGCTTCCTTTATGAGGAAGTAGATTGATTTGCTTACAAGTTCTTTGAAATTATACTTGCAAAGCATCTCTCTAATACTGGGTGTCTGATCTAACCAAAAAGAATAGGCCAGATTTTATATATTGATATGTTGAGATCAAGTTACAATTATTGCACTAATGCTAATTTTATGATATTAAAATGTACTATGTTTATGTAACATAATAGTAGAAGGTACTACCTCTTAGGAGTTTTAAATTATTTCGAAACAAATTTAAAAAGAAAGTAGAAATTTTTTCAGATACACAGAAGTAGAAAGATTTTATCACCAACAGATATTTACTTCAGTAATTACTAAAGGAAATATTTCAGGCAGAAGGGAAATGATAGTCCTGTGGAAATATGAATCTACTGAAATAAATGAAGAATGAAAGAAACAGTAACTACATGAGTAAACATAACTTTTCCTCTTATAATTTAAGTCTCTTTGCATGAGAATTGACTGTTCAATGCAAAATCATAACAGTGAATTTAGAGACCATCAGTTGGCATAACGGCTGTATCACTGGACTCCCATGTAGTCGACCATGGTTCAAGTCTTGGACCGGGTGGCTTAAACTCATGCCAGGTACGTGTGCGTGCGTTCCCAAGATCTCGAGAGGAGAATGGAGGAGAAGGGATTGCAGTGTGGCCGACCCCCCGGGGGGTGATTTCTTGCTTTCTGTCTCCCTCTTGTCTTTCTAGAGAGCACATGCACCCTATAGCAAAAACCTCTCCAAAAAAGAAGAAGAAAACAAAACAGTGAATTTATAGGATTTTAGCATATGTAGAAAAATATGATAAGTGCAAAAAATCAGGGAAGAAATGGAAGTATGGTATTACCAGTTTTTTATACTAGATGTGAAGTAGTAATAAGGCTTAATTATTGGTATTGTGGACTGAATTGTGTCTCCTCATGCTCTAAACTTAAATGTTTAACTTCTAACTGTTAATGACACTGTATTTGGAGATGGAGTCTTTTTGGAGAGGCTTTAAAAGGATTTTTAAGGTTAAATGAAGTCATAAGGGTGGGGCCTTGATCTAGTATGACCTGTTGTCCTGATAAGAAAGGGGAGAGATACTAGGGATGTGAGCTCATGAGAAAGACCACTGAGAGGGCAGCAATCTGCAAACCAAGGAGCGAGGCCTTGGGAAACCAGCCTTGTTGGCATTTTGACCTCAGACTCTCAGCCTCTAAAACTGAAAAAACACATTTCTGTTGTTTGACCTCTCCATGTCTGGTATTTTGTTTGGTAGCCCTAGCAGACTAAGACAGTATTAATGCAAAGATATATATTTTAAACCTCAGGCATCAAAATAAACTTGTACTTTAATTCTCTTTTTCCATGAACTTCTGGAAGTCCCATCCTATCAATAACATTAAATGTAAGTTCTCTATATATCACAATAAAAGGCAGAGATGTTCAGATTGGATTTAAAAGACATGCTAGATTCAGCTATGATCAAAATTCACTTAAGAAACTGGTAAGAAACCTATGTCAGACAAAATGGCAGAAATAGGTTAAAAGTCATACTGGTTGAGTATCCCTTATATAAAATGCTTGGGACCAGAAGTGTTATAGATGCCAAATTTTTTCAGTTTAATTAATTTTTCTAGTTAAAAGAAAGTGGGATAGCTATATTTATATGAAACAAAGTAGATTTCAGAGCAGAGATAAAGATACCATTTACAAATGATATATCTTTCCACTTCAAAGAGTCGTTTAATAAAGGGGAAAGTTCATCAAGTGGAAAGATATACCATTTTTAAATTTTTATGCATCTAATAACAGCTTTAAATTACTTGTAGCAAATAAGGCCTGATAAAATTACATGGAGAAATAGTGATAGAGATTTCAAAAGTGCTCTCAATAATAGAAGAGAAAAAATCAATAAGAAATAGGAGACTTTAACAACTCTAATAACAAGCTTATCCTAATTGAGATCTATGGAATACTCCACCTAATGCCAAGTACATATTCTTTAGAAGTACATATGGAACATTGACCAACAGAACAATTCTGGATCATGAAACAAGTCACAATAAATTTAAAAAGATTCAAATCACCCAAAGTATTTTCTCTGGAAACATGAAATTAAATTGGAAATTAATAACAGATTTTTGGGAAATCTTCAAATATTTAGAAACTGAATAACTTGGGTAAATAAGAAATAGGGGAAATTAGGAAATATTTTGAACTGAATGGAAGTGAAACCATCAAAAGTTAAGGGGCGCTATTAAGGCAGTAATCATAGGGGCATTTATAGCAACAAATGCTAATATTAGCAAGTATACAGGTTCTCTTAATCAGTGATTTTAGCTTCAACCTTAATAACTAGAAAAAGAAGAGCTAATTACACCCCCGGAGAGCATAAGAAAATACGTAAGATCAAAGTGGAAATCAATAGACTAGAAAACAAAAACTGTATACTTGCTGGTAGGGAAAATGTAATGAAAAGCAAAAGCTGGTTCCTTGAGAAGATCCATAGCATTGATGACTATCTAGCCAGATTGATTAGGGGAGAAGGTCGAAGAAAGAAATTACTAATGTCAGGAATGAAATAAGTGATATTATTAGATTTCATAGATTTTTTAGCGTTCTTAGGGAAAATTGCAAACTAGTTGATGGAAATAAATTTGACAAGAGTTGAAATGGACAAATTGTTGAAAGATTAAAAGCTATCTGGATTCACTCAAGGAATAATAGTTAACTCAATTAGCTCTAAATCTACTAAAGAAATTGAGTTATTAGGTCATCAGAAAAGTCATGGTGTATTTTTCTATGCAAAAATCCGTCATGACTTTCCTGATGACCCAATAGTAATCTATAATCCCAGGAATCTGTGAATTTTAACTTATTTGGAACAATGGGCTTTATATAGACTTGGTTAAATTAAGGATCTTGAGGTAAGATCATCCTGAATGATCCAGTGGACCCTGAATCCAGTATTATTGGTGCTTTTGAGACTGAAGGAGAGCAATAACACACATAGGATAGGGCGATGTGTGATAGGGTAGAAATTGGAGTGATGTAGTAACAAGCTGAAGAATGCCAAAGAATGCGTGGCAGCTGCCAGAAGCCAGGAGGGAAGCATGAAATGCATTCTGTAACAGACCCTCTGGAAGTTGTGCAGTACCACCAGCATTTTAATTTTGGACTTCTGGCCTCTAGAACTATAAGAGAATGAATTAATGTTGTTTTAAGCTACCAGGTTTGGTAATTAGCACAGCAGCCAGAGGAAACTGATGATTATGGCAAATAAATAATTGGGGAAATGCAGATTTAAACCAATGCGATACATATATACATACATACATATAAACATACACCTATTTAACATTTTTCTAAAATGAAAAAGACAGATCTAATCTGTGTTTCTGAGGACATAGTAACTTGATCTCTTACACAGTGTTAATGAACGTATTAAAATAAAATAGGGGCCAGCAGGTGGTTGAGGCACTGTAGCTGAGGTGCTGGACTCCCACTTAGCATACCACAGTTTGAGTCCCAGACCTGGTTGCTTGTTTCTAACTTTCCCTTTCCCTCTCTCTAATCAAATAAAAAAAATAATAAAATAATTCTTTAAAAATAAAAAAAATAAAATAGTACTTAAATCCAACCATTCTCTGCTAGGTATTTAACCAAGAATAATGAAGCGTATTTATATCCTAAGACTATATGAATGTTCATAGCAGCTTTATTTGTATAATAATAGCCCCAAACTGGAAACCGTCTAAATGTCTAATGGATGAAAGGATAAACACATTCTGTTATATAATGGACTTGAATACTAATTACTGTTAAAAATAAACGAAAAATTGATAGATGCAGTGACATGGTTGGAACTTGATGCTAAGCGAAAGAAGCCAGCCAGCAAAACAGTGAATACATAAATATATATATATAATTCATTTATGTAAAATTCTAGAAAATGCAAACTACATAGTGACAGAGAGCTGATCAGTCGTTGCCTGGAGCTGGTTTAGGGAGCAGAGAAAATTGAAAAGAGATTGAAAAAGGGACCTGGTGAGACTTAGCATAATGGATATATATTCATTACATTGATTTGGATGATGATTTCATTTTTGAATATTGATATCAGGATTTATAAAAGTTTACATTTTAAATATGTATGATTTATTGTATGACAGTTTTTTCTAAAGCTATTAAGAAAGCCACTAGATCATGTGTCACTCATCCTACCACTATAAGACAGCTTTCTTTTTCTCAGAGAATTTTATGTATTTGTCATTAAGTATCTTGTATTCTATTTTCATTTAGTGTAAATAGAGTTTACAGTGTTAATAGAACTTAACAATGTAAATAGAATTTTCAGTGTAAATAAAATGATCTTTCTTATCTTTAGGTAGAAATTTAATGACTGCATTTTTAACTTTTCGAAGATTATTAAAGTAGTTCCTTAATATCAGTATTGCATTATAATCTTTGTCTTAAATACATTTTTTGTTTTTGGTAGAGTTCGTCTGAATTTTACTTTTAAAATGTTTGTGTGTTATCTTTTGTTTTTCTTTTAAGATTTTTACCATAGCGTGTGTACACTTGCCAGACAGTGAGAAGGAAAGTGAGTAATCACCCTTGAGGGGATGGCCACTCTGCAGTCCTTTCTCTTCCATTCTCCTGTTGGAATTTTGGGCCCACATGCACAGGTGCCCAGTGTGAGTTTCAAGCCACTGGACCTGGTACTCAAACCGTGGTTGGCCATGTGGGCATCTAGTGCCTTTAACCACTATACCATCTGCTAGCCCTCTTCATAACAGGTTTTTTTTTTTTTTTTTTTGAGAGATTTTTGCTATAGGGCACGTGTGCTTACCAGAAAGACAGAGAGAGACAGACAGAAAGCGAGAAATCCCCCTCCAGGGGGGATAGCCACGCTGCAGTCCCTTCTCCTCCATTCTCCTCTCGGGATCTTGGGCACGCACGCATATGTGCCTGGCATGAGTTTAAGGCACTGGGTCCGGGACTCGAACCACGGTCTACTACATGGGAGCTCAGTGACATAGCCATTATGCCAACTGCTGGTCCTTATAATAGTTTTTAAATACTGTATTTTACTTTAAAAATAAAAGTTTCTGGGGCTGGCAGGTAGCATGGTGGTTAAGGGTGCTGGACTCCCACATGGCCAACTGCATGCAGTTCAAGTTCCAGACCTGGCAGCTTGCTTTCTCACTTTCCCTCTCTCTCTCTGTCTCTCACTGTATCTGTCTCTGGTCAAATTAAAATAAATAAATAAAGCTAAACAATTCTTTTTAAAAAGTTTCTGTGGAATAATATGATAGAAAAATAAATTCTTTCAAACCAGCATTAAAAACCTTATCAGATTATTTCATTTGTGGTAAACCTTTATTGGTCACTTGTAGATAGGAAATTGCCAGTTTTATTTAGTGGGATGTCTGAGTTAAATCATTACCTCATTTAAGATATTTATGATAATAAGAATAGTAACACCCATTAAGTTCTAAAGTTCTGGACTCTTGATTTAGTTTATTTGTGTCTAGAGGGTGTGGATCATATCCAGATGTTGGGTTGATGTCATGGTGGAGAACTGATGTAAGAAACACTTGGTTGTGTTTGGCTCAAAATTGCAGGGTAAATATATGTGTATGAAAACCCAAAACGTGTGTGTGTGTGTGTTATTTGTTGTGATACATGTGTGTAGTATTTTTAAATTTTGTGTTTTTAAAGACAGGATATCAGTGTATTGGGATCTTTTTGGCTCAGCTGCTTCAAGTAGTCATTTGGGAAGATTGGCACTTGCCATTGTACTTAGCATTTCACTGTGGGCTGGGAATCAAACCTGAGCCTGCCATGTGGCTCAGGCAACAGTGTCCAGTCATATATTACCATGCTGGGCCTAAAACTGTATTTGTCTCACACAGTGAATGTCTGTTATTTGATTTGAATAAGCATTGTTTTGTTTTTGTTTTTTAAGTGCTCATTTAGAACTGTTAAAGCTGTAAATGCAAATTAGGATTTATAATAATGCATATTAGCCCTTATCAAAATATTTTGTAAATATCAGATTTTATGTTATAGAGACATATCTAGGTAAGTTAGGAAGGGATTACTTGAATCATAGAGCAGAGATAGTAAAACTTTGATTTTTTTTTTTCCCTTCTCCACTGCTTATTCATTCCATACTCCTTAGTGTAGTTGAAGGTAAGAATGTAATTGGTGTAATTCAAGCCCTTTAGTCTTTTTCCTAGTAAATCTCTTACCTCGTAAACCTAAAATAGCTTATTTTCTAAACCTATGTTTTTAATGTATTGTTTTTACTTCCACTTTGTACTATTTTTCAAAAAAGTATTAACCTAACAAGTGAAATATGTATGCTTATGTTGTTTTTCTAACTTTTTTAGTTTTTATAAAACTATTTTTATTTTAAGCCAGTAATAGTAAAGAAGTTTCAAGAATGTATTTTTTTTATTGTACAGATTTTGAGTATCCATTATCCAAAATGATGGGAGCAGAAGTGTTTTTGATTTTTGATTTTTTTTCAGACTTTTGAGTATTTGCCTACATGTGATAAGATATCTTGGGAGATGGGATCCAAGTCTAAACACAAAATTTATTTATGATCCATAAATAAATGTGTAACCTGAGGTGATTTTATACAGTATTTTTGTCCTGAAGCGTTTTGACTGTAACCCATCACATGAGGTCAGGTGTATAATTTTCACCTGGGGTATTATGTCAGTGCTTAAAAAGTTTTAGAATTTGGAGCATTTTTTTATTTTGGGTGTTTGGGTTAGAGATACTCAACCTATAAATATTTTTGAAAAGTTTTTATCATGAAAAAGCATTCTGTTAGGTCTCAATTTCTCAGTATTTAAATATATTTGTTAGTATTCTGATCTCACTACAGTTAATTTACGTTAGCTGTTGATAGAATAACTCTCATACCTAGATTTGTTCTCGATTTACCTGAATCCTATGTAATTGTAATAGAATTTTTTATGCATTTAAGTATTTTTATTTTTAATGTCAAGTGCTGACCGCTAAATAAAAACTCCCAGATCAGCCTCAAGGGGTATTAAATCATAAAAGAAGGAAAGATTTAGGCCATTCTTACCTTTTTTTTTTTAAACTCATTGTTGGGTATTTGGTTATTGAATCTCTAAAACTACAGTTCAGCCTATTAATTTTAATAGTTATATTATTTTTAATAGCATTATAATAAATTTGAAGGTCTATCAGGTTGTTGGAAAAGCCATGATGTATTTTTGCATAGAAAAACACATCATAACTATTCCGATGACCCAATAATTTGTTATAATTCTATTCCATAAAATTTGTTTGTTGAAGGGAGAATAGACCTCTTTTTATTCCTTTGCAGTATCCCTTAAAATGAGCTTTCAAAGTAATTCAAGATTGACTTAAGATAGAGAAACTCAACTTTGAAATCAGCTAATCTGTTAATCACTAATTCTAGGACGTATGTGAAATGGAAACTGGGTAATTGCTATTTCTCAGTTATACACTAAAAATATTTATATATGTATGTGATATTCCTGGTCTAATTTTTCCTGCCTGTTAATAATCTGAAGTTTTATACTCTTTTACCAAGATACCTAATGGTTTTATCTTGACTCTCATTTTCTAAAAGACACTTAGGATTTATTGATATGCAGTAGCTTTGACATACTTGTCATCATCTTAGTAGCTATTTGTTCCCTAGGGAGTAGTACATCAATAATTACACTATCTGTTTTTTATTCCCAAAATTAAGGAATTGGCTGGCCATTTAAAGCACTTACCATTATTTTTGAAAACTTCAGAATTGGAAAGGTTTTAAAAATACTTTTAAAGTGATAAAAGAAGTTTTGGCTTATGCCTATTACACTTTTTCAGAATTTATGTCTGAGATGTGACAGCGAAAAAAGTTAATTCTGTATTTCTAGTGTATTTTGATTAAACCCAGATTTAACATTTCTCCTATATTTTATCACTTTCTGTTTACCTGGCTTATAACTGGTATCATTAGTTTACAACTAGGTCAGCCTGTTGACTTGTTACTTTTCAAATCTAGTGTTTTGAACTTTGACAGTTTAAAGTGTCATTCATACAAATTGGGAGGTTGTTTTGGGGTGTATAGTCATTAGTCCATATTTTTATTTTCTGACTCTTATGGAAATTTAGCTTGGACAATATATAGACTTTTTGTAAATTTGATATCCATTCTTAAAATGCGCTAGTAATTCTTAAAGCCAAAAGTTTTATACCACTTAAATATATTAAAAGTTGTAACATAGTACCACCATGAAAAATAACTTCTTACGCATAATCTCATGGTAAGAGCATTTTTAATCTAACAAATTAACATGTGATACTGTATAGACAGTGGGACTTCTGTTTAGTTTTTCTTACCTCTTGGTTCCTCCCATGTTTGTTTTTAAGTGTTTTTCTTAGGTCCTTTGTTACTTTAATCATGGCGCCATATTAATGGGGAAACATCTTAAATGCCTACAAAGCGGGAAGTGATTAATTTTAGAAGGAAGGTAGTTTTGACCATTGTACTTGTAGAAGTGGTTTAAAGATACTAAATTTGAAACTTGTTGCTCAGTTTTGAGGTAGTATGAACCTCCCAGTTCTCTAAAAAGTGTTATGATAGTTCAGTAATGATGCATGCTTACAGTAGAGGCAAATTTTATTGTTACTGAAATTAAAATTCTATAAATGAAATGATTAAAATCCTCAAAATTGATGATCAAGTTTTCCCTAAGAAATATTATTATGCCACACTGAAATATGGAAATTAGAATACTCATAAATCTTTTCAGGAAAATATTTTATTCGGTATATAAAGCATGTGGAATAATGCCTAGTAGATTCCGTGTCTTGTGGGGGCTTAAAGTGTGTTAACTCACTATATTTGGTTTTTAAATAGACACCAAATCCTACTGCAAGCGAGTTTATTCCTAAGGGAGGATCAACCTCCAGGCTGAGTAACGTGTCCCAGTCAAATATGTCTGCCTTCTCTCAAGTTTTCTCTCACCCTTCCATGGGAAGCCCTGCTACTGCTGGATTAGCACCAGGTAAGTTGAGTAACTATTTCCAGTGAGGTCCAGGTATCAAGTTATAAGCACCATTTGCTATTAATTTATAAGAACTGAAGTCATGTATGTTAGTGATTCACATTTGAACACATGAGTTTTACATTCTAGATTTTGGTACAATGGACCAAATGTGTAATTACAATTTTAAAGCAAAATTTAACTATGAATGAAGTTATATATGAGGCTTTTTAAAAACACAAAAATAAATGGAAAGAAAAAAATGGTTATTTAGAAAAAAAATCTATCTGGACCTTGATATTGCCCCATTTTTTGTAGTCAGTGATAATCCTGTGTCACAGAAAATCTTGTTAAAGGCATCAGAAACAGAATATTGTTGTGTGTATGTGCCTGAAAGTCCTCTTTTTGTACTAAATTTCTAAAATAATAACTTATTCTAAATACATTTGTATTGCCTTTCAAATGTTTGATTATAAATGCTATAGTAGTAATTTATAATTGGGTAAAGTATTATGAAAAGCAGGAAAAAAGTATACTACATGAGGGATCATTGCATAGGGAAAACTGCTTCTTAATCGTTTTCTTGTAAGTATCCCCATAATGGCAGAAGAATTTGAGCAAATGAACTTATACTCTGGGAATCCTGAAGTTGAGTGCAAAATGACTTCTTGAGAGAGCTATGATTCTTTGAAGTCTTCTCTTCTATCTTAAAAAAAATGCAAATTTTGCACCTACTTTATAACACATTAATTTAAATATAGAAATTTTTTTAAAATAATTATTTATTTATTATTATTGTTAATAGTATTTTTCACATGAGTTTTGCCAGAGAAAGACAGAGAGACAGAGCAAGAGGGAGAGTGAGAAAGCAAGCCGCCAGGTCCGGGACCCAAACCATGGCCAGCTATGTGGGAATTCCAGCACTTTAACCACCATGCCACCTGCTGGCCCAATATAGAAATTTTAAACATTTCTTAGATAATTAACATCACCCATCTCTACTGCCATGTACTTTGATTTGTAAAGTAAGGTATGCAGAATCATACTGAATTCATAATGCTGACAGGTTGTATCTATAAAACATTTAAGCTGCACATACAGATTATGTTTTTAGAACCTTTACTGGAAAATCATCATCTAGTCTTGGACACTTCTAAAAATGAAAACAAAATGAAATATACACTGAAACTCAAAGATCTATATCAACCTGGAACTGGTACTTCTTCCAGGGATAATCTAATAAGTAAGGTAAATTACTGGTTTTGATGTCCATCGAAGACCTTTTTGGAAAGAAGAGTGAAAGAGGATAAACACTATGGGACAGAGCATCTGTTTTATTATAGCATGTAAACTATCAAGTGTACTTAGAGCTTGTGTTACCAACGATTTGTCAATGTCTCCTTTCCTCACCATTGTTTCTCTCTTGCTCCTTTACTCATCTCCTGCTCCTACCACCCCTCACCCCCAGTTGTCCCTTACCATTTCTGTACTTTGGTTCTTTCAGGTTCAGTTAAATTTGTAAACACTTTCCCTTCTTCTTAGAGAGCAGTGTCACAATTTGAATATCCCTGGTAGCCTAAAAAGTTTTTCTTGTAAATAATAATTACTACGATTTTTCTCCCATTGAAGTATGTTCACATTGTTTACATGAACATAATCTACCTATCAGCTGTACATCTAAAATTCCTTAAACATTTTCCAGACCTCTGAGCAGTGTTATAATTTATCTTTTATGTGAGTGTTTAAAAAGCACCCCAAAAAATGGGATCCATAACCAATCAAAAAAATTTGATTTTTCTAATCAAGTGTCAATTTAATTTAGCCTAATAACAGATCCTTCCTTGTATCAGAAATAATTATTTTGTTCAGACTAGTTTAGATTTGCTTAAAAAAAAACAGCCTTTTAAAAATACAAGATATAAAATGTTAAAACTAATTTTAGATCTTAAAGCATGTAGTTAGAGGGACCAGCAGGTGGCATGGTGGTGACATCACTGGACTCCCACATAGTTGACCACGGTTTGAGTTCTAGACCCAGAGGCTTAAAACTCATGCCGGATGTGTGTGTATGCCCAAAATTTTGAGAGGAGAATGGAAGAGAAGGAATTGCAGCTTGGCCATCCCTCCTAGTGGGGTGATTTCTTTCTTTTGTCTTTTTCTCTGTCTCTCTGGTGAGTGCATGCACCCTATAGCAAAAATCTCTCTCTCTCTTTTTTTTTTTTTTTTTTTTTAAAAAAAAAGGAGTCATGGAAAATATATACCATTGGCCTCCTTCGCTTTAAAAAAAAAAATTTCCTCCCTTTTTTTTTTTTTTTTTTTTTTTTTAAAAAAAAAGGTAGTTGAAAACTTAATACTGTGGCATTTGTTTAAGCATTTTAGTAGGTACATATTTGTAGGTAGGTGTTTCATTAGTTTCAAATGGGTATCACAAGTTCAATTTAGGGTGAAATTATAATAAATTAAATTAAATTAGCTGAGAAACTACTCTTCTATCTAGCTCTAACATGAAAGTTATCATTCTGTTATATTTCCTATTAATATTGAAAGTACTCTCTGGAACCATTGGAAATGGGTCAGTACATCATATTAAATATATTCCTGAGTTCTTACTATTTTTTTTTATTTTGGAGAGGTTTTTGCTATAGGGTGCGTGCGCTCGCCAGACAGACAGAGACAGACAGAGAGATAGAAAGCGAGAAATCACCCCCCAGAGGGGATGGCCACGCTGCAATCCCTTCTCCTCCATTTTCCTCTCGGGATCTTGGGCACACACACACACACGCCCGGCATGAGTTTAAGCCACTGGGTCCGGGACTCGAACCGCGGTCGACTACATGGGAGTCCGGTGACATAGCCATTACGCTAACTGCTGGTCCCTATTCCTCTGTTCTTTATGACTTATTTTTAAAGTTTTCTTCATACAGATGACAATCACCTAAGCTAAAATATTTTCCAAAAATACGGGCATGATCAATGGTTTTGCATTTATTATTTCTTCATATTTTTTTCTTTTTAGTTATTTGGTTACTCTGGAGATGAGCAAAGAGAAAACGTCTGTCTGTCTTTCAGAAAACTGTTTTATCTTTCAACATCTTCCATCATTTTCTGTCCATAAATGTTATTTTTTTCTAAGGCCTGGGAAAGGTTCTTGACATTTCCACTCTGAGGTTATATAATAAAAAAGGTGGTGGACTTTATGTACCTTTCTTAGTGATGACTTATTTTAATACTTCTGTGCTATAGGTGTAACCTATTGATATTTTCAGTTATAAATGTTCACTTTCTTTCTTTTAAAATTTTTATCCCCAAAACAGTATTCCTTGAAATAATGTCAAATTATTGTTTATCTAAAAAGTATAAAACCTTAAATGGTTTGGCACTTACATATGCTAGAGTAATATCATTTTTGTTATAGAAAAATAAAAATCTAAATTTTTTTTTTACTAAAAATAAAAGATAACTTGAGCAAAGTTAAGTAGATACTAAGATTTGGGGTTTTCTCAAATTATAATGAACAAAGCATATTGCTTGACATAGAGTAGGCCTTGAGTGAATTAAATATTCTTTTTAAAATTTGCTTGGATCGCCTAAAAATAATACAAATGATGATTTTATTTTGTAAATTTCAATGCTAAAAGTAAAACTATACAAAACTTATTTGAATGTATTTATGACTAATAGATTTAAAGACATGAAATGTGTTAAAAATATGTGGCACATGTTAAATTTCCTTTAAATTGTACACACAGATATTTTATTCTATTTTAAGAAAATCAGGGCTCTATAGACTTAGTTGTTTCATGCACATTTAAGCCATGAATAATAGCTACATTTCTAAATATCTTTTGTGAAGGTGATTGTTTTAAGAATTTTTAAGGTATGGCTACATATTTGGGCTTCATTATTTTTGAGAATCTTCACAATTATATGAACTTTTTTTTATTTGTAAATGTGCATTTTTCTTTAATCACAGCTTCAGTATCCTCAGAAATTTACAGCCTGCCAGAAGTTAAGAACCACTGGTTTAACATACTCTCAGTAAAGTTAGTATCCAGAGGGGCCGGCAGATGGCACAGCAGTTATGTCACTGGACTCCAACATGACCGACCATGGTTCGAGTCCCAGACCCAGTGACTTGAAACTCGTGCCAGGCACATGTTATTGAGTGCGTGCCCAAGATCCTGGAAGGAGAATGGAGGAGAGGGTATTGGGGCGTGGCCATTCCTCCTGGGGGGTGCTTTTTCAGTTTCCTTCTCACTTGTCTCTGTCTGTCTCTCTCTCTCTCTCCCTGGCAAATGCACATGCCTTAAGGCAAAAACCTCTTTAAAAAACTAATATTTCTCCAGAGTGTTTCATAATAAGAATACCTTTAAGTAATGTAAAGGCATTTTTATTCCTTTATTTAAAGGTATTATATTTTTCATATAGTTATTATTTAGGCATAGAATTTTTTTGAATGAATAGATCTTTAGATCTGTTCAAAACTTGGATATAAAATGTTAGTTTAAGCTGTAATTTTTTTATGCCATGGAAAATAGTTTTTGTAGCATAATAATAATCAAGTCTTATGATACTAGTTAGCTGTAGTTACCCAAACTAGTTATGTAGTTACCTTACTAGTTCTCATGATAACTTGTTACTGAGGGTTTGTTTTCATCAGAATTCTTTGTTAAGAGTATTTTGATAGTAGATTTGGTGAACTAAATTTTAGTATTCATTAAGTTTAATTTTTTTCAGTATAAAATGATGTGACAGTATGTTAAAGTGATTTGAAGAGAAGTAGCAACAGGAAGAGCATATATGTCTGGGTAGTGTTCTGATACAGCATCTGGTAGTCTAATGCACAAGTGGGATTCAGAAATCAAGCATCTCTTGTTCTGCTTAATTGTATGTTGTGGGTACTGCAAAGGGGGCAGAGGCCAAGTTCTTGAATTTGAAAATGTCTTCATTGATTTATAAAAGAGCCTTGGTGACTTTCAGCATTCAAATATTCATTCCTTTGAGATGAGGATAGTGTAGATTTTGGACCATTAAATATATTTCATGGTAAATTATTATAGCGGATCTCGTAAGATGGATCTGGGAAGAAGCTATTAATTACTGTACTAAGCTTAGTATGATTATATAGTTATCTTCATTAATTACCAATTTATTATAGATTTTTGGAAAACAAATGTAAAGAAATATTTTTGTTCACAGGTCTAGCTTTTTGAAACACTAAACAGTCATTTCCTATCCATGCCTATGAGTGATAGTGCCAGGTTAATGAGTAAAATTGACTAATAGTATTGTATTTATTTTTTGCTTGTGAATAATGTTGTGTGAAAAGGGAAGGAAAGGAAAAAGGGGAAATGAATATTTATCATTCTTGTTCAGAAATATTAAAACTTTTAATAAGTGTTATAGACTATTTAAAAATAATTATTTCTTTAGTGCTGAAGGGTTTGAGTAAGAAGAGCCTTTTAAAGTTTTATGTTAAAAATAGTAATATTTTGTGATTCATTAACTCTGTAGCATTTCATATCATAGGTGGGGAAATGGAGGCTTAATTTATTTAAATTGCATGGAAGTTGACTTGTACAATCATTTGATATTGGTCATAAATCTAGGTGTAAACTTTGGGGTTTACATAGCCCAGCCTTGTACCAGTCCAGAGGTGGCATTC
>NW_006203897.1:1085663-1098177 GCF_000334495.1 Tupaia belangeri chinensis
TGACAGATTATCATCTTGCCCCTGCTTAGTCAGTAATAAGGTTATAGTCATAAGGTGTTCTTTAGATAACCAAGGTAGGCCACTATACATTTTAACATTTTGAATAAAAATGAAAAATTAATGTCTTAGGCCAAATTAAACTGTGTTGTCTTTCAATAATTAGCCTTAGTTCTTTCCTTTTTTGTTGAATTAAAACCAAGTCTTCTCTACATGATAGCTATTTCAGTTATTCTCCTTTTTTTAACTAGTTCTGTGTATATAGCTATGTGACCATTTGGTTTATTATACTGAAAGATAAGAGGGAGTTAGGCATTCTGGGGGAAATATTAAATTAACAAATTGCTTAGTTAAAAATTTTTGAGTTTTTATTAAGTCATAGAGACTGGAACACTAATGTGAGTAAAGTGAAATCCACAGATTTATCTACTTGTCTATATTATCACTGTGACATCTAGCTAAGGAGAAGACTAATGTGAACATAGGAATCTATCTGAAGAGCGAATCTGGAGACTTCCAGATGGTGCACACCTAGCTCGTATTTAAAATTCCATTGTGTATCTTAGGCTCTACATTAAGTCACTCAGGACACACAAACTCCATTAACCATCACTTTAGATTATTTTGTGCTTATTAAGTGATATAATTTGAAAATAAAATTTATGAAATTATGTATGTAGTTCTTTAACAGCACTGTGTTTTTTAGGATATAACTCTAAATATATTTTCTTGTAATTACTTTTTTAAAAAGTGTAATGTTAAATAGATTCTGTGGGATCAAATAATTCTACCATGAATTTATTTTGATAATTCAGTCTGAACTGATTTCTCTGTCTTATTTTTGTACTTATCTATAGTTTAGCCTTTCTTCTAATTATTTCAAATCTTAATCTAGATTTCCTAAGCATATTTCTGAATCTTTAAAAAGATAGTGTACCATTTCTTAACTAGCACAAATTTAGGCACAAATAGTGCTTAATAAATGTTTACTCATTTAACAAAGCTTCATTTTTGTCTAGAAAAATAATGTTTTTCAATTGGTGGGTATTTCTAGTGAATTTTATTGAACTTCTAAAAACTGCAAATGATCAAGAATATGTAGATTACTAACAGGCAAATGAGGCACAGAAATGTACCCTTTAAAGAAGTTTAATGGCATCAAAATAGAGTCACAGTATTGTTTTTAGGCGCTATCTATAACATTCTTATAGTTAAACGTATTTGTAAGTATTTTTAAATTGCATGTTTCCATTTTTTTTTGTAACTACTTTGTTTTTCAGGTATGTTCAGCAGAATCACTCAGACCTTTCCAGTTTCTCTAGTTTTGGGGATTGCTGTCCACATTAAAAAATGAGTTTAAAATATTAACTCTTTTATAAGGTTAAGATCAGGGATCCCCAAGGTTCTTGTGAAGAGGATCTTTTCATTGCCCTGTAATGTTGAGCTCTTCATAGAAGGGCCTGCTTTGTGTATGCATGTGGATGGGTACAGATTGCCATGTCCTAGGGAAGGTTCTTAACAGTAAATCTATAGAATCATAACTGAGTTGGAAGTGCCTGCTGGCTAGATTACCTTCCCAGTTGGGAATTTCAGGAAACTGAGGCAAGACGTTTATGGCGCAGAGGGGGATGTGGCTGCTGCAGCTGGCTTGGAGACCTGTCAGGTAAGGCTGAAATAGCAACTGGTAGATAACATTCTGCTGGTTGGGAATTGCCTAGCTAATGTGTACTATTAGGTTTCAGAGTTCTTATTGTGGACTTCTTCAAATCTCATCGTACTGGCTATCTTGTCCCATAACTAGGGGCTAGGGACTGGATGGGAGTGTGTAGGGGTTCCCATCAACTCTAGGTTACAGATTCAGGTCTACAACTGCAGCTGATTCTCCTAGTGTTCTTGGACTGCTTTCATTGGATCATAACTGAACTGCTTTTAGAACATAGTACCAATTTTTCTACTAAAGTAGGTGTGTGTTTTTCAGCATATCACTTGATTTCTGTGGTTTAGTATTTACTCTTTAGGAAAATAGTAGTATGAAATGATTTTAAAAGTCTTTCTGAGCGTCTACTGTTTTGTGACATGTGGATCTATAAGAAGTAGGAGACAGTAAACAATATTAATAAAGATAGTGATGCGAAGTAGCAGCAAGGGGAGAAGAGCACAATTTTTATACTAGACTTAAAAGGGATTTTAAAAGACATATGGATTTCCTTGACATAGTCTGTGTAAGTGCAGAATCCTACCACTTCTACCTTTGTTTCAGGTGGAGATGAAGTGAACTTTGTTTCAGCAATATAAGATTAGAGTTTGGGGTGAATCAGAGTTTTATAGTAGTTTTGAATGAACTGAGAGTAAGAAAGCATGTATTAATAAATACTCGACAATATTTCTGATCCTAGCTGAATGTGGAGAGATAAAAGTTGATCTTCAGTCCTCACCATGGTCTTCTTTAATCAGAGGTTGAGAGTGCCAGTGGTCGTTTCTTCTTTAACCTTTTGGCTCAATGGAGCCTAGTGCATTGTAGATACTCAATGGAAGAGATATTATTTGAGTGAATAAATTTACTATACTGTGTGTAAAGTTTCCATTTAAGAGTGATCCTAATGAATCAGATGGTTGTGTCCTCTACATTTCTTTGTGTGTGTTTTTTTTTTAAGAGTATTTTGCTATAGGGTGCATGCGTGTGCCAGAAAGACAGAGACAGAAAGTGGTGCTCGCCAGAAAGAGAGAGACAGAGAGACAGAAAGCAAGAAATCACCTCCTGAAAGGATGGCCACGTCGCAATCCCTTCTTCATTCTCCTCTTGGGATCTTCGGCACACAGGTACACGTGCCTGGCATGAGTTTAAGCCACTGGGTCCGGGACTCGAACTGTGGTCAAATACGTGGGAGTACAGTGACATAGCCATTATGGCCACTACTGGTCCCAAGCCCCTTATATTTCTTGAATTATTTCTTGGCTCCACTTAGCTTGATTATGAAAGGCATCTTTTACTTATTTTCTTTTCTTTCAGATGTACAGTTACCCTAACGTAGGACGTGTGGTATGGGTGGGTCTTAGTATGAGGAGAGAAATTACAGATGTAAACCTTTTCAAACTCTGAAAGCACACAGGCATGTAAATCTTAACCATGAAACTCCTAAAATAGAATGGGGGGGGGAGAACCTCCTTGACATTGACCTTGGCAGTGATTTTTTTTTTTTAATATCGTACCAAAAGCTCAGGTAAAAGCAAAATATAAATGAATAGGACTGCATCAGTCTAAAAACCTCCTGCATAGAACCTAGACTGAGAAATATATTTGAGAAGGGATTACTATACAGAATTTTTAAAGAACTCTTAATATCAGAAAAACAGATAACTTGATTAAAAAACAGACAAAGGAACTGAACATAGATTTTTCCAGAGAAGATATAAACATGACCAACAAGTGTATGAAAAGGTACTCACTATCACTAATTATCAGGGAAGTGGAAGTTAAAGCCACTGTGAGATACTGCCTCATATCTATAAGTTTAGCTATTGATATTTTCAGAAAGCATAATAAATTAGTACTGCTGTTATGGGAAATGCAAGATTCCAAAGGAAATTAAAAACAGACCTACCATATGACCCAGCAATTCCTCTTCTGGGTATATATGTAAAGGAAATGGAATCACCACCTCACAGAGACCATGTTCATTGCAGCACTGTTCACAGCCAAGATATGGAAACATTCTAGATGTCCATCTCCAGATGAATGGATAAAGAAAATGTGTTATAAATACAATGGAATATTATTCAGTCTTACAAAGGAAGGAGATTCTGCCATTTGCCATGACATGGATGGACATAGAGGGCATTCTGCTTAGTAAAATAAACTGACACAGAAAGAAAATTTTTTCATCATCTAACCTATATGTAGAATATTAACAGAGAGAGAGAATGCTTGAATACACAGAGATTGAGAATGAAACCAGGCTTATCACAGGTGAGGCAAGCAGAGTGGAGAAAAATGGATAGATACAGGACAGAGGATGCAGGATACATAAGTGTAAAGATCTACTGTACAGTATGAGGATTAAAGTTACTAAAATTGGATTAAAGATTTTTAAAATTTTGAGCTGTTTTTGTCACACACAAAAAAGGTGTGTGAATTGATAGATTCGTTAATGTGCTTCACTGTGGTAGCTATTTTACCATCTATCACATATCCTGTAACCTCATGTTATAAACCTCAAATATACACAATAAAACTTCCCATAAAAATAATAATCCTAACCTTGAATACTAGCAAAAACTCAGATGTGTGTTGCATATTTGTAACATTTAGTTCCGGACTTTTTAGTCACAAATCTCTTAGCACATTAACATGTCTGAAATAAAATTTTAAAAATAATTTAATAAGTACTTTCTCAAATTTTAAATGTAGTCGTCCAGATTTTAGAGTAGTATTTCTATAAAGAGTAACTAGTAACTAAAAGTCACTTTAAGTGGGTGTGGTTTACCTTTGAGAAAACAATATAGGTCAGTAAGATCGTAATGTAATGTTAGTTACCAACTGTTGTCTAAGCTATAGTTACTGTGGGCCTTAATTTTACTGCTTGCTATTTCTGAGTTGATGAAAGGTTGAACTGCTGAAAAAAAAAATCAAAAATGTAATATCTTAACATGACATACACACACACACACACACACACACACACACACACACCAAGAAAGAAATCACTTCTGTGATCATTCAGAGCTGGTGCTCATGCTGGCCAGGATGCTCTCCTTCACCTAGACTGTTAGGAACCTTGGGTGAAGTGATTTCTCTTCATCGCTCCATTCTACTGGAGGGAATAAGCAGGGAGGAGCATGAGTGGAAAGCAAACTGGAAGTTGCCTGAAGGTTTCTTTTAGGATGGCTATTGACCATACTGTGTTCTTCCTTAATTATAAGTCATGAGGTTGCATTGCTCAGTCTGTTTTATAGTAAAATTTTAGCAGCTGATTCTACTAATCTCATTAGTGCACATTTTAGGGCATTGTGCCATTTGTGTGTGTGTGTGGTTTGTTTGTTTGTTTGTTTGTTTTGCGTCTCCTTTAAAAATACCACGAAATCAAGTGCGAAAACTGGTTTGTCTAGCATCAGGGAGATAGATCTTTCCAGCATGCTTGCTTTTTTTTTTTTTTTTTGGATATTAGAAGCTTATGGTTTTAATTGTCAGAACTTCATATTGCTGAAGTTTATAGTGTTCTCTGGCTTCAAACAAAATGTACACTCTTTTGTATGACTCTTGGTCAACTATATGTGCCTCAAGAATTATACTGCACCAGAATACAATTGGTACCCTTTAGATAACAATATTTATAGAGCTTTTAGTTCCAATATTATATAATTAGATTTCTTTTCCTTGCCACTGGCCTGCCCCAGTATATTAAATTATAACTCCTTGAAGGTAAAACTTTTCTCTTGCCTCTGTATCTGTTAAAGTTTCTCAAAGTAGTACTTGTGTGGCCACATTCACATAAGGTTATTTAAGCCATTTTTGGATTCCTACTGCCCTTTTATTATTGATGATCTTTTGCTATTAGTATTCCTACCTTTACGGTAGTAGTTACCAAATTTAAGAATCTATCAGCATCACCTAGCAACTTATTAAAACCCATCACCTGTTAGGGCCTATCCTCAGAGTTTTGATTTAATAGGTCTGAGTGAGCACAGAATATATGGGTTTTCCAACATGAGGATAACTGCTTGACTTAGAGCTTTACCAATCTGCTCTCTTTCCTTTTTAGTTTTTGCTTTAGGGCACATGCACTCTTCACCTGAGAGATAGAGAGTGGGAAATTGAGAAATCACTCTCCGGGGCAATGGCCACATCTCAGTCTCCTTGGGATTTTGGGCATGCATGCACATGCAGCTGGCGTCATTTTCAAGCCACTCGGTCCAGGACTTGAACAGCACAGTTTGCCATTTAGGATCCAGTGTCCTAACCTCCATGCCATCTGCTGGCCCTCTTTTTTCCTTTTAAAACCCTTTCCTCCTCTTCTGATTGGTGAAAAGCTTAAGAACACAAATACATTTTAGTTTTTTTAAGAGAGATTTTTGCTATAGGGCATATGCATATAGGGCATATGTCTCCCCAGAGAGACAGAAAACAAGAATTCACCTCCCCAGGGGAGGCGGCCATGCCACAATCTCTTCTCCTCTATTTTCCTTCGGGATCTTGTCACGCATACATATGCACCTAGTGTGAGTTTTAAACCACCGGGTCCAGGACTTGAACCATGGTCAACTGTGTGGGAGTCCAGTGATGTAACCATTATGCCATCTGCTGGTCCTTTTAAAATAAGAAAAAAGCTTTTGAGTTAAGGACTTGGAATTGTTCCTTGTAAATAAGGTACATAGGCTTTAAGTTACCTTTTGAGGTTAATTTTGCTTCATTTCTGGTTCATATCTGTGTTCTGAATAATTGGAAGTAATTAAATTTATTATAGGGGCCGATAAGGCTCAGTCAACACCATAAAAACAAGCTAAAACTGGGCCA
Organism: Tupaia belangeri chinensis; assembly: GCF_000334495.1. Lineage (NCBI taxonomy): Eukaryota > Metazoa > Chordata > Mammalia > Scandentia > Tupaiidae > Tupaia > Tupaia belangeri. The sequence goes on from NW_006203897.1 coordinate 1,092,172, forward strand.
CAGGGACTTCTACTTTTGTAATAGTAATGGGAGAAAAAAAGTATATTAATTATACTTCATCTTCTAATATTTTCCGAATATCTAGAAAATGAATAGCAGAAGTACTGTGGCTCTTTAAAATTGAAAGTCTTATGGATCTGGAACTAGCAGTCAGGTATCTTTATTTACATGTTACATTTCCCCCCCTTTTCTTGTTTTTCCTATAAGGCATGTGTGCTTACCAGAGAGTGAGAAAGAGAAAGAAAGCGGAAAAAAAACAAAACAAACAAACAAAAAAACACCTCCAGAGAGGAATGGCCATGCCTCATTGCCTTCTCTTTCAGCTCCTCTTAGGATTTTGGGCATGCACACACGTGCTGGGTGAGATTTTCAAAGCCACAGGATCTAGGACTCGAACCACACAGCCTGCCTGCCATGTGAGATCCAGTATTCTAACCCACATGCCACATGCTGGCCCCTACATGACATATTTTAATATGTATGTTTTTAAATTGTTAGGAAAGATTTGTAAATTAAGTTAGAGAAATAAAAAGAAGTGTTTATTGGTTCAATCACAATTTTTTTTTCTGTTTTTGATTTGCTACTACTGTATTTGTTGGAAGTAAATTCAAAATCAAAATTAGATTGTTAATAATATTAATTTTACCTTGATTTTCATGAATACCTGTAATTAATTTTTGTAATCAGACTTACTGGTTTTGGAGTTTTTTGTTTGTAAACAAGACAGTATACTGTATTACATAGAAGGATACCATAAACATTCATTAGCACTTTAGAACAAAAAGAGATTGTCCAAGAAAGATGGCTTTGAGTAGCTAATACCTTTCCTTCCCCCATTGTGCTTTTATGCTTTGTTTATATAATGTAAGGGTTGCGATTTTTTTTTTTTTTTGAGAGGTTTTCGCTGCAGGGCATGTGCGCTCGCCAGACAGGCAGAGAGACAGAGAGACGGAAAGCGAGAAATCACCCCCGAGTGGGGGGGGTATGGCCACACCACAATCCCTTCTCCTCCATTCTCCTCTCGGGATCTCGGGCACGCACGCACATGCGCCCGGCGTGAATTTAAGCCACCGGGTCTGGGATGCGAACTCTGGTCAACTACGTAGGAGTCCAGCGACATAGCCATTACACTAACTGCTGGCCCCAAGGGTTGTGATTTAAAAGGTTACCACCGTTGAAGAGACTAGGAAAATTCTAGTATTTCAAGTTATTTGTCAAGTTGGCAAACAGATTATTGTTCTGTTTCTTTAATTGTTACAGTGACTGAAGTATGAAGTAAGTTGCCTACCATACAGGCCAATGAGTTAAGTTAATTAAAACCCTAACAGTGGTTTAAAAAATGTGGATGAGTTATTTACATTTTAAGGGATTTGGGTACTGCATTTTACACAGTCAATATTCCAATGATATTTATTGAATTGATTAATGACAGCTCATCTGGAAATGACACAGTTGGTAGAAGCAAGGTTGAAGGTAGGCTGAGGGCAAGATTGCTGCGTATAGACATGGAAAACAGAGTGATTGTGCAGGCTATGATCCCTATGAAATTATTACTGAGTATTTTGTTGACAAAACTCAGGTTAACTTCACAAGATAAACTGACAGTATTTCCTGAGTTGGTCAATGAGATAAAACAAGTTTTGTGAGGAAAACTTTAGAGTACTTAATCATTTTTAATAATGTTTATGACATTTCTAATATTCAGGTATCCTAATATCTTTTATCATAGCTGTTTAGCCAAAATGAAGTATGATTGTATAACTCAGCTGCTGAAATTCTGTAGTTATTGAGGAGAAAAACCAGAGGTGGAAACTGGATCATATTTATTTTGAACTGATCCACTTCAGTTTTATTGAAGGGTTATTTACGTTAAAAAAATAATAAAGCTAGGGCCAGCAGGTGGTGCAGTGGTTAAGGCACTGGACTCCCACGTGGCTGATCAGAGTTCAAGTCTTGGACCCGGTGGCTTCGAACTCATGCCAGGAACGTGTTTGTGCATGCCCAAAATCCTAAGAGGAGAATGGAGGAGAAGGGACTGTGGTGTGGCCACCCCCCTGGGGGGGTGGCATGATTTCTCTCTTATAAGGTATGTGAACATACATGCCCTATAGCAAAAATCTCTTTAAAAAAAGAAAGAAAGGATTTTTTTGGGGGGGTGGGTGGTGAGAGAGGTTTGGGCTATAGGGCGCGTGCGCTCGCCAGAAAGACAGAGACAGACAGAGAGACAGAAAGCGAGAAATCACCCCACCTGGAGGGAAGGCCATGCCGCAATCCCTTTTCCTCCATTCTCTTCTCTGAATCTTGGGCAGACATGCACATATGCCCGGTGTGAGTTTAAGCCACTAGGTCTGGGACTCAAACCACGGTCGACTACATGGGAGTCCAGCGACAGCCGTTACGCTAACTACTGGTCCCAAGAAAAGAAAGGTTTTTGAGAGACTATTGAAATTTGTCATTTTTATTGCATACTATTGTGACTAGAAAAAAAATAAGTTTTTTTGCCATAGGACATGTGCATCCACCAGAGAGAAACAGATAGTGAGAGGGAAAGTGAGAAATCACCTTGCTTGGGGGATGACCATGCTATAGTCCTTTCTTTTCTATTCTTCTCTCTGGATTTTGGGCACAGTCACATATGCACCCAGTGTTGTTGTTGTTTGTTTTGTTTGTTTCAACCTTTTTTTTTTTTTCCCAAGTCATTGGGTCCAGAACCCAAACCATGCAGTCAGCCATGTGAAATACAGTCGTCACCTTTACTACTATGCCACCAGCTGGCCCAATACTTATACTTTTAACCAATTTATGATATAATTGTAATGTCACTCATCTAGTAAACATTTTATTTTACTATTTACCTGAAAGTGAAAAGAATGCTAGTTTTATTTTTTTATTTTTATTCCCCCCCCCATATTCACGATGAGTGCATGCGTACCCATGAGAGAATGAGAAAGGAGCAGCCTTCCACAGGGTCTGGTCACACCACGACCCTCCTCCTCCAGTCCTATGGCCCTTAGGATCTTGGGCATGCAAGTGTGTGCTGCATGTTTTGGGCAGACTGGACCAGGGCTTTGAACTGGGGTTGCTATGTGACATCCAGCTTCCCTCGAGCAGCATATTACTGCTCCACTACAGAGTTTGCACGGAACACTAGTTTTTACTGCTCAAAATAGTGAAAAGAATATTTGTTGTGATACACTCATGGTCTTACATAATTTTTAGTCCACTTTTTTTTTTTAATGGAGGCTATAAAAGTAAGAACTGAATTTCCTTCTACCCAGTATACTAATAAAACAAGGGTTTGGAAATTTCTTTTTTTGGGGGGGGGGGTTGGAAATTTCTAAAAAAATGCCTATTTGTAAGATAGAGATTGAAGGATTACAAAATTAAGAGTAGCATCAGATGTTGTGAAGAGCAGAGAATCTTTGAATCCAAAATTCAGTTTACCATGAATAAAGATTTTGAATACTTTTGAAATAGAAAGAATTAAGAATTGAAAGAAGTATTAAGGTAAGGAATCCCTTAGTTTGAAGTTCTGGGATAAATAACCTTTTTCCAAAAATATTATTTAACTGCTTCCTTTTATTATGTTGGGTTAAAGCTGTAATCATCTACTAGGAAAATATCATTGATAAGCTCCATGGGGAAATCATGCCTCTGTGAAATAATGGTATGTGAATATACGTATTTCTTACCATTTTTACAATTAGTTTTCAAACTGTTACCTGAATTTATGGATAAGAATGTCATTTTCTAAATTTTTAGTAAATTAATTAGTAGACTAATAGATATGATAAAGCTCAAAATATGAGAATTTGAAATCAGTAGTAATTCTGAAATAAAGCCAAATGTCTTGTTATGTGTTATAGTCAGCGGTGGATCATATAAACTACAGTGGTCCCATAATGAACAGATAGACTCCACGCATGGTATATACTACACATGTGGTATATGTGTAGCCTAGACAGGTAGCAGGCTATACCATGTAGGTTTGTGTAAGTACAGTTTGTGATATTCACACAATGACAAAACTACTCTTTTTTCAGGATACATTTCTCAGAACTTATCCCTAGAATATTAAGGATGCATGACTAATAGGAAGATAGCAACTTAGGATGCTTACTTTCAGTAATTCTTAAATAAAGATAATGGGAAAATAACATAAAGTAACTTGGTGTGTCTTAAGTTATTAGTGATAAAAGTAACCTTAGTTTGAATAAAAAACACTGTAAAGGGTAATTAGAATTTTGTGTTCTTGTTTGATGAATACTTCCATTTTCTTGTGGGCTTATAGTCCTTTTTACTGTTCATTCTTACTAGTTACTTAACACAGTATCATTTAAAAATTAGTTATGTATCAGATCATTGGGAAAGTTATGATGTGTTTCTCTGCAAAAATGCATCCTTCCTTTCTTGACAACCCAATATTTTGATCTCTTCTGCAGAGGACAAGGGATTTTTTATGATTTGCTCAGGTGCATTGTTTTCAGATATTTTGGAAATTATAACTCTATTATTCTTGGAATTGTTACTTCTTCCGGAGGAAAAATAATATTGTGTAGCTTGTGTGCATTTTTTATGTCACATTTTTGTTTGTTTTGAATATTTTATCTATTCCTTGAGAAGATTTAAACCAACTCAGGATATCATAAAAGTAGGGAAGAGGTGAAATGAGCTTTCATAGTTTCACTGGCAAACATCAAATTTATAGTCTTTCTAACATTTCTCCTATCTCTCTGATATGAGAACTTGTGAATTTTCCATCTTCTATTAAAAGAATATAATGGGTCAGCAGGTGGCATGGAAGTTGAGGTGGCTGTATCCCACAGGGCCAACTGTGGAGTCTGAATCCTGGGCTGGGGGGTTGGAAAACACACAGGGCACATGTGCACACATGCCCCAAATCCCAAGAGGAGAATGGAGGAGAGAAGAATTGCAGCTTGGCCATCACCTGATAGGGTGCTTTTTCAACCCCCCTCTCCCCCACCACCACCCCTTTTTCTGGCTCTCCAGAGGCATACTCAACCTATAGCAAGTTAGGAAAAACAAAAAACAAAAAAAAAGAAAAACTAAGCCCTTATTATGGCCCACATAATCTGTTGGGTATACCCCTTTAATTTCACCATCACTCTTTCTCTTGTATGCTTATTTCCGGCCATACTGGCCTTCCTCCTATATGTCACACACCTTTTAATTGATGTTATTTGTATGTTATTCCACTTGTTCCTCCTATAGCCAATTCTTTCTTTAGCTGAGCTCTCAAAGAAGCTTATAAAAAATGTCCGTAGAATAATGTAAAAAAAATTATTCACTGTTATTTTTCGTTTTACCATGTTAATTTTCTTTTTAAAACTTAGTTATAATTTGAAGTTTTGTTTTTGTTTAAATTGGGATAGGGAGTCAGTCCTCTTTACACCCATTTAAAGATAAACTCGATGGCGGAACCTGTAAATAGTTTTCAAATTAAAATAATTGAAGCTTGGGACCAGCAGTTAGCGTAATGGCTATGTCGCTGGACTCCCACGTAGTCGACTGCGGCTCACGTCCCGGACCCGGTGGCTTAGAACTCACGGCGGGCGAGTGTGCGTGCGTGCCCAAGATCCCGAGAGGAGAATGGCGGAGAAGGGATTGTGGCATGGCCATCCACCCTGGGGGGGTGATTTCTCGCTTCCTGTCTCTCTGTCTCTGTCTGGTGAGCGCACGTGCCCTATAGCAAAAACCTCTCCAAAAAAAAAAAGTAAAAAAAAAATTGAAGCTTAATATCAACACACTACCAACTTTCTTTCCTAATTAAATGAACCTTACCTCTACTTCATGTGGGGTCCACTCTGTTTTAACTTACATATCCTGTTCTTTGTGAATGCATATTTGAACATGATTAAAACTTTACTTAGGCATGGAAGGCTTTTCTGTTTCTTGAGATCTTGCATACTTTTTATTGATTAGATCAGATGTCTTTTTCTGCACAGCCATTTCTACATTTCTTTTTTTTTTTTTTTTTAAGAGAGA
>NW_006203897.1:1098272-1100213 GCF_000334495.1 Tupaia belangeri chinensis
GCTCGCTGAAGAGACAGAGAGACAGAAAGTGAGAAGTCACCCTCCAGGGGGAATGGCCATGTCACAACCCCTTCATTTTTATTCTCCTCTCAGGATTTTTGGAGTGCATGCACATGTGCCCCGTGTGAGTTTTATTTAAGTGGCTATGTCTGGGACTTGAACCACAGTTGACTGCGTGGGAGTTTGTTGACATAACCATTACACCATCTGCTGGTCCTTCCTTTTTTAGAGAATTATTTAACTTAATTTACTTATTTATTTCTTTTAACTTGATCATAGAGGGACAGAGTGAGAGAGACAGAGGGAAAGTGAGAAAAAAGCAAGCTGCCAGGTCTGGGACTTGAACTGTGATTGGCCATGTGGGATTCCAGTGCCCTTAACAACCACACCACCTGCTGGCCCCTGCTGGTTCCTCTTGTCATTATTACTCTCTCTTTTTTATGCTTTCATAGTGTTTTGAATATCTCGTAATTTAAAAAAATTTTTTTGAGAGGTTTTTGCTATAGGGCACATGCGCTCGCCAGAAAGACAGAGAGACAGAAAGCAAGAAATCATCTCCCAGAGGGGATGGCCAAGCCGCAATCCCTTCTCCATTCTCCTCTTGGGATCTTGGGCATGCACGCACATGCGCCTGGTGTTGAGTTTAAGCCACCAGGTCCAGGACTTGAACTGCAGTTGACTGCATGGGAGTCCTGTGACATAAACATTATGCCATCTGCTGGTCCTGGATTTTTTTTATTTTTTTTTAAGATTTTGACTGTGTTACTTTGATACATATTTATTTCCTTTACTGAAATTAAAATCCTTGTGGAAGCCTTTTAGTCATTTTACTCATTACTATGATTGCACATGGAGCCCTACAGTTAATATTAAGATGAAAAAAGTTTTAAACACTTAATGAGCTTTATGCTAAGATGCGAACTGTGTGACATCAGGTATGATATTACTTCTTGAATTCCTTTACCCTTACTCAGCGCAGTGGTTCAGTATGTTTCCATAAGTAAGTACAGGTCAGGTTCATCTGTGGTGCTTTGAAAATACACATTCCTCTGTCCCTATCAAGACCTAAGCTTAACTCCAGATTTGGAGCATAGGCCTCTATCTGTATTTTTAAAAAATGTGTAGGAATGGGACCAGCAGTTGGCATAATGGCTATGTCACTGAACTCCCATGTAGTCGACCACGGTTTGAGTTCCAGACCCGGTGGCTTAAACTCATACCGTGTGTGTGTGTGTGTGTGTGTGTGTGTGTGTGTGTGTGTGCCCAATATCCCTAGAAAAGAATGGAGGAGAAGGGATTGTGGAGCGGCCATCCCCCCTGGGGGTTAATTTCTTGCTTTCTGTCTCTCTGTTTCTGTCTTTCTGGCGCATGCATGTGCCCTGTAGCAAAAACACCTCCAAACACAAAAAATGTATAAGAGTTTCTGATACCCTTTTACTTTTAGAAGGAAAAAAGTTCAAAGCATCAGGAAATTAGAAAGAAGGTGAATTTTATCTGATTTGACCATAGATATATGGGAAAAAGACGTTTCAAAGAAAAGAAAATATTTGAAATGGGTTTTAAAGACTGCGTAGACTTTGTTTAGATATTTTAAACACATAGAGTTGAGAATCAATGAAGTTCCTTGGCTTTTCTGTTTGTTGTAACCACCACAGTAGAGAAATGCTCTCAGTCAGTGAACTTTTGAAAAGTAACTCATCCTGAGCTAGGTAGACACTGAACAGATGTGAAGAACATTCAGGCTGGGGAACCAGCAGTTAGCGGACTCCCACGTAGTCAACCGTGGTTTGCGTCCCGGACCCGGTGGCTTAAAACTCACGCCAGGTGCGTGTGCGTGTGTGCCCAAGATCCCGAGAGGAGAATAGAGGAGAAGGGATTGCGGTGTGACCATTCTCCCTGGGGGGTGATTTCTCGCTTTCTGTCTCTGTCTCTCCCTCTGTC
>NW_006203897.1:1100244-1103849 GCF_000334495.1 Tupaia belangeri chinensis
GGAGCGCCAACGCCCAAAAGCGGAAAAAAAAAAAACCCCTCCAAAAAAAAAAAAAAAAGAACAGGGTCCTGCTGCAACAGGTATTAGCCCTTAAGTGGTGCTGCTTGTGTTGACGTCGAGGTCTCCTGGAGGGGCTAGGGCAGGGCAGGGCTATTTTTCAACCATACTGTGTTTTGTTTTATTAAACTATACCTTGGCACCAGTCCAAATTAGCAAAATACCAGACCTCTGAAGGTGGTGGCCTGACAGTTTGAACTGTCATTCTTTAGTACATATGGACAGTTGTATTTCAGAGGGCTCTAACCTAGGCTCTTAGTCACTGCTTTTGTTGTGTGAAGGTTGTTTCTTTTTTTTTTTAATCTTTTCAAATAAATATTTTGAAGTTACAGAGAGCAACTATCTCTGAAATAACTGAAAAGTAGAATTTTGTTTTTTTATTAGAATTGCTAGGAAGCGAAAAGGTTAGTGGTGGCCTGACAGTTTGAACTGTCATTCTTTAGTACATATGGACAGTTGTATTTCAGAGGGCTCTAACCTAGGCTCTTAGTCACTGCTTTTGTTGTGTGAAGGTTGTTTCTTTTTTTTTTTTAATCTTTTCAAATAAATATTTTGAAGTTACAGAGAGCAACTATCTCTGAAATAACTGAAAAGTAGAATTTTGTTTTTTTATTAGAATTGCTAGGAAGTGAAAAGGTTAGATTGGGCTGGAACATGGAAAAATTAATAGGAAATAGCATATAGACACATTTTTCATGTTTTTAAGTATTGATCCTAGCTCTTTCTTAAATATCTTAATTTCATTTACTGTTGACATCGCAGAGTTTGACACATCGTTTTTTGGAGATGTTAGAATTGAGGAGAAACGGGAGACTGGTAGGAGAGAAGACTGCCAACACAGGTTGAGACTGCTTATTATCGCAGGGACTTGCAGCTCGGCAGGCATCACATCCTTAAGACTTAATTATCACTTCTGCCCCTAGGAACCTGTGAACCAGGAGTACAAGAACTGAATTAGAGCCTAGAATAGTGGTTTTCAAACTTTATTTTTAAAGCAGAAAAACTCTTGTGAAATACACACACACGCGTATATATACATATACATTATATATACATACATACACACACACATAGTTTCCCAAATCAATAATAATATAAATCATATAAAACATAAAACTGGCATTTACAGGGTCAGGTTTACTACATTGACTCATAAAGTTACTGAGTGTGGATAACAAGACTGGTGTTTTGTTGAATGCAGTGACTTGAAATTGGTGGATAAAGGTTAATTTATATTCCTCAGCCTCCTTTTCTGTACTTAAAAATTTTACGTATTTATTCCATGAGAGAGAGCCAGGCAAAGATCCAGCATCCTTGACAGGGCCTTGATGCTATGATCCACCCCCAGCTTCAGCTAGCCCAGATCACAGGCACTTGAGTGCCTGGTGTCGTCAGGGAGGTCTCCAGACACACTGGCAGTCTTCTCAGGTGGGTCTGCCCTGGGAGCATCGCATCTGCCGCACCATTTCCAGACCCCACATGTGTTTTTATTTTTTTTGACACAGGGTCTTGCTGTGTTGTTCAAGCTGGCCTTCAACTGGCACTCCTCCTGCCTCTGACTTCTGAGTAACTGGGATTTAGAGGCATGTGCCTCCATTCGCAACTTCATGATTTTTTTTTTATTGCAGAAAATAATTGGGAGATTATTTGATCTGAGTGACCAGTTGTACACTCGTGTTCAGTTTTATCCAAGTACATGTGCATTTAATAAATCCAAGCACATGTGCATTTAAATAAAGATTATTTCAGTCACTACCTTCCTAGTAATAAGTGTGTATTTGCACAGGGGTGACAGGCAAGAGAGGTGTTATTTTGAAGTCTATATAAAAATATCCTGACCCAGCACAAATTATGTTGATACCGTTATGATAAAAAAAAAAACAAATACATACTAATTTGGACTTTATGTTTTTATGATTGATTCAATAAATAGTGGAAAAGTAGATAAAAGGCATGCAAATCAAGCATTTGTAAAATCCTAATGGCTCGCTAGAAGCCTAGGGTCTACTTAATTCAGTTTTAAAGTTGTTGATGTAGGAGGCTTTTTTCTCAGTAGATGGGAACTTACTGGAACACAGGTTAAGGAAGCTGGGAGGGTTGTAGCTTAACTGAAATCTTTTTGAACCATATAATACTGATAATGATATGAGTGAATATTTTTGTCTTTCTCCCACGAGCAGTATATTACAGGTACTATTCATTATGTACAGTGAGCATCTTTGTTCATTATGGTTTAATTCCCCTGGAATCCCAGATGAAAAAGCCTGGAGAAGTGAGGAATCAGTAAGGCCTTAAACCATAAAATAAACCATGTGTTGCCAGAATGTCAGATATCTATATTTAAGTGAGTACAGTTTTCAAGGCAACCGATGGTCATGACTACATCATCCTCCATAAACTTTTTGGTATTGAGATTTTTGGCTAAGAATTTTCCATATTACCACTTGGAAATGACAAGGAAAATTTTTAATTAGGATGTATTTTCACACCTGTTTAGTAGCATTGGTAAATTTCTTTAAAAACTTGTATTGATTATCTTCATGATGTTGTCTGGGCAGTCTTGAGTAATATGCTCATTTCATGAAAATCTTTTAACCTGACTCAGATGGAAGAAACAAAATGGCATTTCAGTGTTTTAAAATTAGTTTGAGCTCTTTGGTTCCCCCACTTTTTCTAAAACAAAGAATTATTTAACTTTATTTCTTTGTTTATATATTTTAATTTGACTAGAAAGGAACAGAGCGAGAGAGGGAGAGAGGGAAAGTGAGAAAGCAAGCCACTTGGTCTGGGACTTGAACTGCAGTTGGACATGTGAGAATTCAGTGCCCCTAACCACCACACCACCTGCTGACCTATGGCTCCCCCTCTTATTGAAATTTCCTCACTTTCCTTTTTCATTATAGCATATTATCATATGTAAAACAACTAATTTATGAAATGGAAAGGCTCTCTTGTTTCGTTGTGGCATATCTTGAAGCTCAAAGGCTATGCTTGTTGACTTGTGTGTGTGTGTTCAGACATAAGGGAGAGAAGTCACTATTTCAGGTTTGAAATAGAATACGCTACTCTTTTCATCTTTTGATTCAGAATATTTTTTCAAACTAGTGAATGAGAACCTTGCTTTTTAAGGAATTATGTAACACTCTACTAGTTTACTATGTATTAGGATATCATTAAGTAGTGCTACTGTAGACATATAAATGACATCTGGGTGGAAACAGTTTCCCCACTCCAACACACAGTAGGAAAGCTTTTTAAAAATACCCAAAACAACAGCTTGGCCCTTGGAATTCTCTCCATTTACATTCCCTGCATATTTCTTTCTCAGTGAGAATCTATATGGTTTGTACAATAGGTTTTTTGGTTAAACTTTGTTAGCTATTTCATGCTCTTGTTGTAACTGAGTGAAAGCTTTAACAAAGAACTGCCAGTGGCGTACAGATGCCTTCAGTTTATTAGCTACTTCTGTAGTTGAAAGGAAGTCGAACTGTTTTTTTTTTTTTTTTTTTTTTGACCCCAAAAGTTTTTCCTTTCCCCTTGGGGTTTGA
>NW_006203897.1:1104168-1106953 GCF_000334495.1 Tupaia belangeri chinensis
AAAAAAAAATGTAATTTTTTTTTTTTTTTTTTTTTTTTTGGACCCAATAAGTTTGTCCTTTCCACTTGGGTGTTGAAAGAGCTTATGAGCAGTAGCTGTTCTGATTTTTGTTGGTTGTTTTCTCTAGGGAACAAGCTACCCTCTGAGTCAGCACTGGACTTGAAGATAAATCCTACAATTCATGAAACTGACTGATTCGACTAAAGGATGGATAGTTTGGGCAGCGTTGGACAGCTCTATGAGGGGTCTGTTTGTTTAACTGAAGGGATTGTTGAGTTCAGCAACTTTTAATTCCCCTAATCATTAGGGGTTGCTGTTGTGAAAACAGGGTTTGTGAAAGAATCAGTTCTGACAATTAACATCAATATTCTTATTAGACTCAGTTTTTATTTTTATCACCAACCTAAATGGAATAATTCTTTAAAGTGAAGAAATTTTGCTGCAATTTGTTGTTAGCCAGAATTTCTATGTCCTCAGAGGTCACCATAGGATTTTTCTAGCCTACTTATTAATCCAAGTTACCCTTTTTTCACATGAAATTATAAACATTTCTCTCAGAATTGTTGGCACTTGGGTTATTTCACGTTGCAAAGATAGTATGCATTTGTAGCTTGAAACTTTTAGGATTAAGTGGAACTAATTAGTAAATTTACATTTTGGTTTATGAGTAATACTGTGATATACTTTTTGTTTTTGTTTCTTTGCTTTTTTATTTTGTTAATTGCCAGAGGGCGCATACACTTATCAGAGAGAAAGAGAAAGCACCTCCCAATGGGGAGTGATAACTCCACAGTCCTTTCCCTTCTATTTCTCCTTTCAGGGTTTTGGGCACATGTTCTTCTAAGCTGCTGGGGCTCATAGTAAGACCACAGTGAACCGTGTGGGATCCTGCTCCCAGTGCACAGTGCTTAATCACCTTGCTATAGGGCTGGCCCTGTGCTTTTTGATAATTAATAATTACCAAGATATTAATAAGTAATAATGAGTCATTTTTACCTTAAGACTTCACAGTTTTTTTTTTTAAATCAGGCTTTGAGAAAGATTATTTTTAATGTTTAATTAAATAGATTTTTTTTTTCCTGAAACATGATGTATTTAAGGTACAGTAAGAAAAATCTTTATAACAATTTTATAGGCCATAGTAAATTATGCAAGGATAATTTTAATTGTCTTTTTCAATATTTTTAAAAGCAGGCTATGGGATGACATAGGCTACATTGTGTAGTAGCATAAAATTTTCGTAAGACTTAAAGATTATAAACATTAATTTTATTTTGATCATTTGAAAGTTTGATTTAAAATTTGTAAGAATAATGGGAATCTTACCTAACCAATATTTAAATAGATTCTTTTACATATCTTTTTATTGTTTAGCCTAGAGGTGCAAATAATCATCCATTTATTAACAAATAGTAGAATTTGGAAAATTGAGCTGTAGATAAGTTTGTTGTACAATTAACTTTAGGTTCATTAGCTGCATGATTATTATGACCTACTTAAGCATGCTACTCTTAGTTAAGAACATTTTTTTAGCTAGTTTTGATAACTACAAAGGTAAATTTGATTAAGCAATAAAATTGTTATGGAGGAAGACACAAAAATTAATATTTCCTTTTTTTTCTTAATTCTTTTGATTTTTAGATGATGTTTTTAATTTTGTTCAGTCTGTTCTGGGATTAGATCTATAACTAAAACATACACATACCCTATAATGGTTATTCCAGTCATATCTGTATATGAGCTCTTTTTTTTTTTTTTTTAAAGAGAGATTTTTGCTATAGAGTGTGTGTGCTCACTGGAGAGCCCGAGACAGATAAGACAGACAGAAAGCAAGAAATCACCCCATGGGGGGATGGTCGTGCAGCAATTCCTTCTCCTCCAGTCTTCTCTAGGGGTCTTGGGCATGCACACAAACACACCTGGCATAAATTTGAAGCCACCAGGTATGGGATTTGAACTGTGGTTAGCCATGTGGGAATTCAGTGACATAACCATTATGCCATCTGCTGGTCCCTGTGTTCCTTCTTCAAACTTTCCTTTTCTCATTCTATTTTGTGGCTTAATGGGGTGGTAAAATGTTGCCAAGTTAAAATTTAGTAAAATACTGATTTTTTACTTGCTCTCCCTCTTTTTTTTTTACTTTTTAACTTGATGGTAAAATCTTGAAGAATGATTGCCTTTAGTCCCCTTGTAGGGCAGAAAAATGACCAAAATTATAAAATCGAGATTTATTATAGGACTGGTCTCATAGCACATCAGGAAAAGCTAGGAATTTATTGATTCTTAAATGTTTAGGATCCTGTTAGAATTCAGGGATATAAACATAGTGTCTGTTTTTTGAGCTAAAACTGTGTACTATTTGATTTTAGTAGGTGATTTGGAGAATTTGCTTAAAGTGAATAAAGTTAGAAATACATTGATAGTAGTACTTTTTTTCTTATAGTGCTGAATATGATTAAGTAAGTCTCAGTGTATAATTATTCTCATAGATATTGACCTTATTGTTTAAAAAAAAAATTCCTTGCTTTATTTGTCCTTAATTCAAGTCTGTGTGTTCGAGATGAGGTATGGTAGGTCATTGGGAAAGTCTTGACATGTTTTTCTATGCAAAAATGCTTCATGACTTTCTTGATGACCCAATATTTTACTAATTTTGGATCTCAACCATGTTCTCTAGTGTAATCAGAAGTGGCAGTTTATTGTTGAGGATTTTGTGTGGTTATTGGAGCTTTGTTAAAATTGTTAGTGTAACCTCAATTGACTCAGGCTGCACTGACCTGGAAAG
>NW_006203897.1:1108038-1116811 GCF_000334495.1 Tupaia belangeri chinensis
TGAGACTTTTCTTTGTCAGAAGAAATCTGTGCATTGCCCCAGATTCTTTTCAGTTTCAGTTTTTTTTGTTTATAGTGACTGATGGATTGTTTCACGTTTGACTTTAAATAGTGATGACTGATATCTGTGCTGCTTGATAATAGACCATTTACTTTTTTTCTGCTCCCAACTTCTTATACTCAGTTCTCCAGGTGATGGCATTTGTCACCCTGACAATTTGATGATCAAATTTATTGCCGTATTTAGTATCTTGGTGGTTGGTACCCCAAAAGAGGAAATAATCACCTCTACATCCAGTTCTTTTCAGAAACAGTATTTTGTGCTGATAATGTGATATGCTATACACATAAAGGTATGGTTACACATGGGAATACAGAGAGGATTAAGGCGCAGTTGTTCCTCTAAGTAGATAATTGACTTGCACATAGTATTTGCAGCAAAAGGTGAAAAAGGAGAAAATGATAAGGGTAATTTTTAAGTGAGAGTCTCAAGGAAATCTTTATTGAATAAGAAGAAATTTCAGAAAGATGAATTAGAATGTACTGTGAAGCTGAGGTTTCGAGACAGTGGTATTGGCAAACAGGGCTGTTGACAGTGTATCAGAGGGGGAAGCAGCCTTGAAGACCTGTGAATATATGAAGCAGCATGATGTCTTCTTCAGGGAAGTTGCATTAAGTCTTCAAAGGACTTGACAAGAATCTCTTATCATTACAATATTGTGTTTCTATCCATGAATAGTTCTTTCTCTCCATTTCTTTATTTCAGGTTGTCTTTAATGTCTTTCCACAAAATGTTTTGATTTTCTGTGTATGGATCTTATGCATATTTTGTTGAATTTATTCAGAGATACTTGGTAATATTGGTTGGTATATAATTGGTTTCTTTAGAAAACAAAAATTAAAAAATGCTTAGGTTAGCCCTGTAGTCTAACAATTAAGGAAGACAGATTCTAAATAACTGACTGTGGTTCAAATTCTGATCCTGGTAGCTTGAAAACGTGCTGGGTGCATATGTATGCATGCCCAAGATCTCAAAAGGATGGAGAAATGGAGCAGAAGGGATTGGAGTGTGATCACGCCCCACTGGGGAGTGCTTTCCCCCTCTCTCTCTGGCAAGTATATATACCCTGTGACAATTAAATTATTTTTTCCTAATTCTAGTATATATATATATATGTGGTTAACTTTTGTCTTAATAAACTATTATCTCTAATATTTTATAGATTCTTATATTTGGACAGTTACATTTTCTGCAAATAATAGTTTTATTTCTTTCCTTGCTTTATTTTTTTTCTGTTGCCTTTTGCTGGATAGGGTCTTTTATATGATGCTATATAGGTGATACTTTTGTCTTCCTGCCTTAAGGACTTTTATATGGTGTTATATAGGTGATACTTTTGTCTTCCTGCCTTTTTTTTTCTCTCAGATTTTTTTTTAAAGAATTTATTTATTTATTTATTTAAATTTGACCGAAGAGAAAGAGAGAGAGAGATAGGTGAGAAAGCAAGCCACCAGACTTGGGACTTAACCGCAGTTTCCTTTGTGGGTGTCCAGCGCCATTAACCACTACACCACCTGCCGACCCCTTGTAACTGCTTTTAAAAGGAAAGTTTATAATGTTTTCCTATTTAAAATCATCTTTACTCTAGGATCTCAGATTCATTGCTGAATGTGGACACACACTTTAGCGTCCCTGATTGAAGAAAATATGAATTTGGTTCGTCATAAATTGGGTTTAAAAATAACTTTAAAATTTATTCATGAGGCATTTATTCAGTGACTCCTATGGATCAAAGGAGCAAGACAGAAGTTTCCACTTTTATGGAGTTACCAGCTTTCATTTTTCATTTTACGACTTTATTTATTAGAATTATTTACCATTATCACGAGGATAAAACAATTCCAGGTAATAGGTATTGCCAATATGTCTTGAAAAAGATACCCAAAAAAAAGTTGAACCAAGCGTGTTATACACACCTGTGTTACAGCTGGGAGGATACCAACAGGAGGAGACCCCAGCTTAAAGCAAAAATCAAACTCCATAGTGTCTGACAGTATTTATATGCTACCTACCCTTTTAATATTTGTCATATTTAAAAACACTTCTCATTATATCACGTTCTCACTTTTCCACACAGATATATATATATAAATAATAACCTTGGCCAATTAAAAAAAATACTGTCACTTTTTTTTTTTAAGGTTTGTTTGTTTGTTTGTTTCCCCTGAAGTCATTGTGTATGCTTGCTGGAGAGAGACAGAGAGGAACAGTTAGAGGGAAAGTAATAAATCACTTCCCAGGATGGACTTGCTACAGTCCTTTCCCTTCTATTCTCCTGGGATTTTGGGCACACATCCACATGCACCTGTTGTCATTTTCAGGCGACCAGATTCAGGACTCAAACTTCCATCAGCCATGTGGGAGTTTTAGCACCTTAACCACCATGTCACATGCTGGCCCTGGTGTATTTATTGAGCTAACATTGTATTTTTAAAGTAATTTAGGATAGAATTGACATTTTTATAAATAAGTATTTGTTTCTGTTTGTTCTAGTTATCTTTTATTTCTGTAATAGAGTTTTAATATTTTTTTTATCCTGGTCCTCCACATTTCTTTTCTGGGTTTTTTTTTTTTTTTTTTTTTTTTTTTGGGAGAGGTTTTTGCTATAGGGCACGTGTGGTCGCCAGAAAGACAGGAAGGCAGAAAGCAAGAAATTACCCCTCAGTGGGGATGGCCATGCTGCAATCCCTTCTCCTCCATTCTCCTCTTGGGATCTTGGGCATGCATGCACACACACCTGTCATGAGTTTAAGCCACTGGGTCCAGGACTTGAACCACAGTCGACTACATGGGAGTCCAGCGAGATAGCCATTACACCAACTGCTGGTCCCCACGTATCTTTTTTTTTAAGCATTATTTACTTAATTTTATTATTATTATTATTGTTTTTTAATTTGCTCTAGGGCACATGTACTCACCAAAGAGAGAGAGAAAGCAAACTGTCAGGTCTGGGACTCAAACCCCATTCGGCCATGTGGGAGTCCAGCACTTTAACCACCATTCCACCTGGTGGCCCCATCATCATTGAATCTTCTATCTGAGCTGTCTGGGAGTTAAAAGTGCCAAGGGGAGTTTACTTAGCAATGATAAAGCAACATTTTTATATTGGACAATATATTTTTTAAAATGCAGTATTCTGTATTGAATTATTCATATTTTTGAAAATAACCTATGAAAGCCAGAAATCACTCCTTGGGGGGGGAGGGGCGGTGGCCATGCTGTAATCCCTTCGCCTCCATCCTCTTGGGATCCTGGGCATGCACACACACGTGCCTGGTGTGAGTTTAAACCATCAGGTCCACGACTTGAACCATGGTCGACTACATGGGAGTCCAGCAACATAGTCATTATGCCAGCTGGTCCTATAATTAGTATTTTTAATTTGGTATAGGGCAAATGTGTTCACCAGAGAGAGAGACAGGTGGGGAAGTGAGAAAGCAAGCTGCTAGATATTGGACCTGAATTGTGGTCAGTCAGGTGAGAGTCAAGTATCCTAACCACCACACTACCTCCTGGCCCCTGTGATGTATTTCATTCTTCTATTAGATAGTTTTTTTGATCTGACTTCGTAGCAATAATTTAGTGATTAATTGCATTCTGTTGACATATAACTCTCGTATTCATAAAATTCATACTTTTAAAATGTACAGTGCTGTACGTTTTAGTATGTTCACAAGATTCTGGAGCCATCACTTTGCAATTTCACATTTTCATCATTCCAAAAGGATACTTTATATTTATTAGCAATTATTCTCTAGTCTCCCTTTACCCAGTCCCTGAAAACCAGTACTTTACTTTCTGACATATATTAGTCTACTCTGGGCATTTCATATAAATAGAATCATGTACTAGGGACCAGCAGATGGTGTAATTGTTATGTTGCTGGACACCCCACATAGTCGATTGCAGTTTGAGTCTCAGACCTGACAGCTTGAAACTCATGCCAGGTGCATGTACATGCTTGCCCAAAATCCTGAGAGGAGAACGGAGGAGAAGAGATTATGGTGTGGCCATCCCCCGTAGGGGGTGATTACTTGCTTTCAGTTTCTGTTTCTCTCTGTCTCTGCAGTGAGTGCATGCACCTTATAGCAAAAATCTCTCTCTTAAAAAAAAAAATCACATACTAAGTAATGGACTTTTTGTGTCTGACTTCTTTCACTTACTGTTTTCAAGGTTTATCTATGTTGTCTAATGTTTCAGTATTCCCTTCCTTATCAGAGTGGTTAATTTTGTGGGTAAATCACATTTTGTTTATTCATTTGTCAGTTGATGAACATTTGGATTGTTTTCATTTTTGGACATAATGCTACTGTGAACTTGATGTACACATTTTGTGTGAATGTATCATTTTAATTTTATTGGATAATCTGCCTGTTAGGGGAATTGCAAGATGATAGGATAACTCTATGTTTAACAGTTTTGAGAAACTGCCAAACTATTTTTCAGAGTGACTGCATCATTTTACATTTCTGTGTTTTTTTCCAGTAATGCATGAAGGTTCTAATTTCTCCATTTTCTTGCTAACATTTATTAGTAATGCTTTTGGTTGTGGCCGTCCTAGTGGATATGACATGGTATATCATTGCGGTTTTGGTTTTCATGCCCCTAGTAATTAATGTCATAGAACTTCTACTCATGTGCTTATTTGCCCTTTGTATGTGGTGTTTGCAGAAATATCTGTTCACAGTTTATAATTCTATTTCTTTTAATGTTGCATTGTTCCTCTCTCTCTCACTTCCTTCCTTCTTTCCTTTCTTTTATGCTAGAGGCCGAGAGAGAGAGAGAGAGAGAACACCCTCAACAGGTCCTGGTTCTGTTACAGTCCATTACCCCTCCAGTTCTCTATTCATTATCCTTAGCACATGCATGTGCGCCTGGCATGCTTTTTTTTTTTTTTCCCCAGCCACTAGGCTGGAAAAAATCCAGGCTGTGATTCAAATCCTGGTTAGCTGTGTGAAATACAGCTTTTTCTTTTCTTTCTTTCTCTTTATTGGAGAGATATTTTTGCCATAAGGCATGTGTCCTTGTTGGAGAGAGAGAAAGTAAGAAATCCCCTCCCCAGTATGGCTTTTTCCTTGTAGTGCTTTACTGGTGCCATATGGTGCTGGCCCCAAGAGGTCTTTATGTATTCTACTTACTAGATCTTTATTGAATATATCGTTTGCAGGTATTTTCTTTCATTCTTTGCATTGCCTTTCTTGATAATTTTCTGTGAAGCACAAAATGTTTTACACTTGATGAAGCCCAATTAAGTATTTTTCTTTGGTTACTTGTGGTTTAGGGGTCATTATCTTAAGAAATTATTACTTACCTGAAGGTCACCAAAGTTTATACCTGTGTTTTCTTCTTACAGAGTTTTATGGTTTTATTTCTTCCATTTAGGTTTACGATCCTTTGGAGTTGATTATTGTATATAGTATGAGGTAAATGTTTGATGTTATATTATGTTTCTGTCTTATGTAGTGGACACCCCTAGGTTTCGTGGGTGGTAAGTGTATTAATCGAAGTTTTGTTTTTTGTTTTTTAAGAGAGATTTTTGCCATAGCATGGATGTGCTCACCGAAGAGACAGAAACAGACAGAGAGACAGAAATTAAGAAATGATTCCCCAGGATGGCCACCTCGCAATCCCTCCACTCTTCTCTCAGGTTTTGGTCGTGCACCAACATGTGCCTGGTGTGAGTTTCAAGCCGCTGGGTCTGGGGCTTCAGCCATGGTCAAGTATGATGGAGTCCAGTGATGAAACCATTATACCATCTGCTGGTCCCTAATAGAAGTATTTGTAATGACTTAGCTTTCCTGTCCTTTTTTGGTGTTAGAGCGACTTTTCGACTTTAACTTTTCTTAGACTAATTACTGTCAAGTGTTTATGAAGAGCAACTCACATAACTCTTTTTACTTAAAAAGTTTCATTTATTCTTACTATCATTATTAAATTTGATGAGAGAGAGAGAGAGAGCGGGAAACTGAGAATGCAAGCTGCCAGGTCCAGGACCCAAACCATAGTTGCCCATAGGAATCCAGTGTCTTAACCACAACACCATCTGCTGGACTCATAAATCACACATTGTCATATTCCATGCGTTTGGGGTAGAAAATTTTCTTGTTACTGGAGTTGACTAAGGAGATGTGAGTGATAAATCCTAAAATTATCTTTTGTTGGGACCAGCAGGTGGCGTGGTGGTTAAGGTGCTGGACATTCCCACATGGCCGATCAGGGTTCGAGTCCTGAATCTGGTGACTTGCTTTCTCACTTCCTTTCTCTCTCACTCTCACCCTCTGTCTCTCTCTGGTCAAATTAAGAAATAAATGAATGAATAAGTAAAAAAATAAAATAAGTAATTATTTTTAAAAAATTATCTTTTGTTTGTCCAATTTATCTCTTGTCTTGTGTTCCTTTTTGCCAGAGGACTGGTGTGCTCACCAGAAAAAGACAGTGGGAAAGTGAGAAGCCAACCGCTGTAGGGCATGGTCACGCTGCAGTCTCTTCTGTCCCATTTCTCCTCCCCTTCAGGATTTTGGGCATGCATGCCTATATGCCCAGTGTATTTTTCAAGCTGCCTGGGCCCAAGACTTGAATTGTGTGGTTGACCATGTGGGAAACGGCTGCCTTAACTATAAAGTCACAGACTAGCCTAATTCTGTACATACTTCAAGAAGAAAGTTGTCTTCTCTTTTTACTTTGAGTAGTTTATTGTCTAGCATTGCTGATACAGCCTCCTGTTAATATAATTTCTGTTTTCTTTTCTTTTCTTTTTAATTGTCTCTTTTCTTATAGCTTTTAAGATTTTTCTTTGTCTTTGCCATGCTGTCATTTCGCAAAATTGGTCAGAAGAAATTCATTTTTACTACTCTGCTCAGGACTTTTTAAGTGAGGATTTTTAGTGAATTCGTTTTTGAAAATAACAAACCTTTTCATTCTGTCTTTTGTGTCTTATAACCTCTCTTTCATATTTTTCAAATTTTACTTCTAGGTAATTTCCTCAGATCCTACTTCCAATTTATTGTTTCTCTTTGTACTTATTTTGCTATTTAACTCATCTGTTGAAGGTTTCTTCCTTTAATTCTTTATATATATATATTTTTTTTTCCATGCATTCGCTGCAGAGAGAGAGAGACAGAGAAAGTGAGAAACCACACACACACCCCCACCCCCACCCAGCAGTTAGTGTAATGGCTATGTCGCTGGACTCCCATGTAGTTGACCGTGGTTCGCGTTCTGGACCCGGTGGCTTAAAACTCACTCTGGGCGCGTTTGCATGTGTGCCCAAGATCCCAAGAGGAGAATGGAGGAGAAGGGATTATGGCGTGGCCATCCCTCCCAGGGGTGATTTCTCACTTTCTGTCTCTTTGTCTCTGTCTGTCTGGTGAGCGCACATGCCCTATTGCAAAAACCTCTTCAAAACGAAACCCCCCCCCCACACACACATACCCCACTTCCCTAGGAAAATGGCTGCCTATAATTCCTTGTCCTCCATTATCCTCTCCAGATTTTCGAGACACACACACACACACACACACACACAGGCATCAGCGTGTTTTTCAGGCTGCTGGTTCCAGCATGCAAAGTGCAGAGTTGGCCAATCCAGCACCCTAATCTGCATGCCACAGGCTATCCATTTCCTTTCATTCTAATGCTAATATTTCTCACTCTTAAAGAAGCTAATTTGCTCTGTTTTAGAACAGATATCTTGTTCTTTTGTGCTATTTGCCACTTCTTTCCTGTTTCTTAATCATGATAGTAATTAACTATTTATTTATTTATTTATTTAAGAGAGGTTTTTGCTATAGGGCATGTGCACTTGCTGGAGAGACAGAAAGCGAGAAATCACCCCCAGGGAAATGGGCACACATGCACAAGTGCCTGGAGTGAGTTTTAAGCTGCTGGGTTCAGGACTTGAACTTTAGTTGACTATGTGGGAGTCCAGTGTTATAACCATTACATCATGTGCTGGTCCCAGTAACTATATTCTATAATGACTCTTATGGTTATGTTTTTTTTGTTGTTGTTGTTGTTTTTGGGGTAGTAATTTTCAATTACATTGTACATGCCGATTCTTGCTTTTGAATTATTTTAAGTGCGATTATTTTCTTTCTTTTTAACAAATTTGCCAGAGAGTGAGAAAGAGAAATGGAGAGCAAGGAAGCACTCCCATGGGGAATGGTCATGCTGCAATCCCTTTTCCTTTATTTCTCCCTCCTTTTGGGAATTTGGACACATATGCATACATGCCTGGTATGTTTTCCAAGTGTCTGGGTCTGATACTTGAACCACACAGTCACCCATGTGGGGTCCAGCTCACATAACCACCAGGCTATGGGCGGACTCAGTGAGATTATTTTCTTGGTGGGATTTCTATGTGCTCTGGGTTTATGGAAATGTTACCGAAATAGCTTGATGTTGGCTTCATTGAAGTATCTTGAGAGGTTTTATCAGATCAGATATTATTTTCTGATACTAGCCCATCGCTGCAATCTTCCTCTTTCTCCTCTATCTTTTCCTCAGACTGGCTTCTCTTTTGGTTCTGTGAAATAAGTAGAAAGGTCCTGGTTTTACACTCACTGATGGTGCAGCATTTTCAGAGTCTTGGTTTTACACAAAGGTTTAGATTCCATTCCCTACATTTTAGGGGCTCAGGATCACATTTCATATGCTCTTGTGGATATGAAAGCCTGAACTTATAGATATTGTATCTCACCTAGGTTATGATTCC
>NW_006203897.1:1116828-1144586 GCF_000334495.1 Tupaia belangeri chinensis
TTGGCTTTCAATTGTGTTTTAGTTTCTTGTTCTTAACATCTTTTGTTGTGATGGTGGTTCTTTTCATTAGAGCTTTATTTTAAAATGTTGGATATTGTGTTTTCTCTTATCAGTTTTACATCATCATAACATTTGTAGGGGTTGAGGGAACAGTGGTAGAGTGGTAGGGAGTGTGTGTGTGTTAGTTAAGCCTCTGAATTTCTAAAAACATATTGCCCCACTTTGTTGTTTTTATTTAGGAAGGTGTTGATTTGGTATATACTAATTTTGTAATATTTTACTTTAATGACTTCTGCCATTTATTTCAAGATCCTTTCTTGCTCTTTCTCTTGAGTTTTCTAGAAATAGAATTATAATTTCCACATACAGTGAAACTTTTACCTCCTATATATTAGCCTTGGATTTTTTTTTATATCTCATTTATGTAAATTGTTCTGGTTAATTTTTCCAGTGGGCGTTTCTATATTATTGTTCCTCACTTTTATTATAATCAGATGCTTTTAAGAAGCATTTTTCAGGGAACCAGCAGTTAGTGTAATGGCTATGTCGCTGGACTCCCACGTAGTCGACTGCGGTCTGTGTCCCGGACCCGGTGGCTTAAAACTCACGCCGGGCGCGTGTGTGTGCGTGCCCAAGATCCCGAGAGGAGAATGGAGGAGAAGGGATTGTGGCGTGGCCATCCCCCTTGGGGGGTGATTTCTCGCTTTCTGTCTCTATGTCTCTCTCTGTCTGTCTGGTGAGCGCACGCGCCCTACAGTGAAAATCTCTCCAAAAAAAAAAGAAGCATTTTTCAAATGTTGTAAAGCAGTTAGTTTTTATCATGTGTGGCTGAAATATCTCATTTCCATATTCACTTAGTATGTTTTAATGTAGTTATTATATGTGATGTCACCAAAATGTCATTCTAACAGTAAATGACTAAAAGGGAAATTCAGAATCTTTAAAATATAAATTTTCTTATTTTAGATTTTCTATTATGCTGATCTTCTGTGTGTTACTGTGTTTGCTTTAGTATTTTATTGATCATGTGCCAGTTAAAATCAAAATATCATAACCACTGATAGCCTTTCTCTTCCCATATAGGGAATGATGGAAATTTTAAGAGAAATTTGCATGTAAGCAATAAAATTTCTAATGATAAATGAACTTTTGTTAAAATCATCTGATGTGTATCATTATTAAAAGAAAAACTTCAGTTTTATTTTCAAATAGATTCTTAAATCTTTTTATCAAAAACTTGCAATAGTTAAAATGTTGAATAAGGTTCAACTGATGGAGTCATCTTTAAGTAAAAATTCTTAACTTTGAATTGAGTTCCCTTGATCTGAGCAGTATCTGTTCATTTTAATTGAACTTTCTTATTTTTAACTAGTTTTTGCACTGTGATTCTATCCTTTCGTGCTGTTTACGATTTAGTGTTTTATGCCAGTAGCTAATAATGAGTATGTTGTAGTTACTGTCTTTATAATTTTTACTAAGTACGGAATACCTCTCACTATACAAATGTGTATAGTTCATTAAGTTCTTTAACATGTTTGTAAATCACGTAGGTGCACAAAGCTGTGCCTTTTGTGATTAGATTTGGTGTGTCGTTAATTTAGTGGTGGATATCATTTCTCATTTCCTATACAATTTAAGGACCCTGTTGTTTTTATGGGTGGTAATGCTAACTCATGTGTTTATTTCAAACGTATTTAAATAACTCCAATCAGTTTCAGTTCAGATATGTGAATTCAAATTTCAGTGTTAAACCTTTGCATGAAAATAACTTCACAAAACTAAAAATCCTTTAGAGAAATGTTGATAACTCCGTTGTGTAAATTCCTACTATGTGTGCATTTCCTTCTTCACTGACTTTAGGTTGTTTTTGGTCATCTATTTTCATGTATTCAGCTTTAAAGAGAGATTCTACCATTTGACTTTTTTACATACCTAATTTGGTGTTTTAGAGTTGTTCCCTTTACTCCATGCGTACTCTGCCCACATAAGCTTAAGTAGTCACACTAAAACTACTAAAAAAGTGTAATGGATTCTCCTCCCCCCCTTTTTTGGTTAAGAATTAGTTTGTTTATTTGTTTGTTTGTTTATTTATTTATTTAAATTTGACCAGAGAGGGACAGAGTGAGAAAGAGGAGGAGGGAGGGAAAGTGAGAAAGCAAGCTATCAGGTCCAGGACTCAAACCGTGGTCGGCCATGTGGGAGTCCAGTGCCCTTAATCATTATGCCACCTGCCAGCCCCAATGGATCCCTTTTGTATTTTCTCCTGAAAGACTTAGAAATTAGGCAACTGTATAGTTTATTGGTTGAAAGCACAGACTTTGGAATCAAATAGACCTGAGTCTGAATCTTAATTTTATTGTGTAATAATTTAATATTTGTCCTTATAATAATTTTTTTAACCCTTAAGTTAGTTTCCTCTTCTGTGCAATAAATATCATATCAACCTCATGGGTGGTTGTGACGATTAAGTAGGTTGATGCATGTGGAACACTTAGCGCCCTACTCATGGGAAATGCTCAGTAACTAGCCTTATTTGTTCCTGTTACTTAATGTAAAGGTAGTAAACAAATTTATTCATCCTTGGTGATTTGGTCGGTTTTATCTAGGAAAGGCTTAGAGACTAGGTGAAGGAAAAACTGTCTTTAAGTGCATTTCATGTCAGAAAAGTGGCTAAGTTTATTCTTTGAAAATGGTATAGTTAATTTTTTTCTATATGGATTAAGTTGCAGCTAAATGTACAATATAGAGTTAAGATAAAAATAGAGTTCTGGAGCAGTTAAAAGCAAAATCAAAATTTGGCTTATATCTTGTTACAGTAACTTGGCTTCTTCATGAAATTTTTTGTTTTTTAAGGGTTTTAGGTTTTTAATGTATCTCTTAGAGGTCCAGCTGTGGTGGCACAGACGGCAGGGCTTCACTGCACAATGTTGAAGTCATATGGGAAGACTAGGGATTTGGATCCCCTGGTTGACCTGAACAAGCCAGGCATTCGATCTTGGCTGATTGCAACACTGTGTCTGTCTTGTCTCTGGCTCAGAAAATAATACACTTAAAAAATAATTTCTCCTAGACTTTTCCAGACGTATTTGAAAATTCGTAACATATTTGTTGTCAGTGCAGTAGACATTGTATTGTAGTAGTTGAAATATTAGACTGGGAGTTTGGAGATCTTGATTTGAGTCCTGGCTTTGCTGTTGAGTTTGTACATATGTCCTTATATTTCTCAATGTCTAAATTCCCATCTATACTCTTCTGTTTATATCTTACCTACCTCACCTACCTACTTACTTAGTTTCTCAGAAAATGAGATGAAATAATTATATAGAGGTACTTTAGAAAGTATAAAGGCCTTTGCAGAGAAAAACTGTTACCTTTGTTCTCAGCTTCCTTTTTGTTTATGTACAAGTTTTCAGAAAATAGAATGTTGGTGGTCTCTTATGAATGATTACAAACAGAAACTCTCATGCCTGTTATTTATAATTCTGTGACCAAAGGCGTTTTGGTGACTGTTCTGTTCGATTGTGGGGTGCCATTACTTTAGTGGTGATGTTCTTTGGCATTCCCCTAAAGAGCCAGTAAATAGTTCCTAGATAAACTTATTTTTTCAGGAAGTGTAAAACTATAACTATAGATAGACTTTTCAATCTTTGCTCAGAATTGATCACATCTGTTAAGCTTTTGATTAATTCTACCTGTGGTTTTAATTAGTTTATCTGCATTCATGCATGTAGTTTCAGTGTATTAATTTATATTTAAGTGTTTTTGTAAGTCCATTTATGTCTTTTATATGTGACTTGGTCTTGTTTTTCTCAGCTAGCTTGGCGTCTCCTGAAGGGTAAAGACAGTCATCCTTTCCCTTTTTCCACAGTAGATTCATAATAGAGGTGCTCTGTACATAATGACTTCTTACCGATTGTGCTGTAATAAAACTTTCACTAGAACATAATGGTATCGATTGGCCTAATTTTAAAAAAGTATGTATTTGCACAGATTTTCAGTTGTTTTAGTGTATGACTGTTTAGAAATAAATACAAAAAGGTATCAAAATAGTGTACTGCTTGATTTAAAAAATACAGTATTAAAGCTACTGTATATTTTAACTTAGACTCTTTTTTTGTTTGTTTGTTTGATTTTTCAAACAATTTGTCAAGTGTATTTGGCTGAAGGAAATCCAAGAGATTAAACGGTTTAAATATTTAATACTATAATATTTTGGGATAATATGACATTTGTATTGTTAATAGGTACAATTTCAATACTTCTGAAAATAAAAGGAATTATGCCCATTATAACATTTTCTTCTTGTAAAAAGGCACAATTTTATAGTCTCAGTTCTGTTACTTCCTGTTATTCCATTAAGTTAATTTATTAAAGTTTTAGTGATTACTATAGAATTTTCTGATGTAAACCTTGATATGGAGGAGACTCTTTTTGACATAATTTGCTAATTTATTTAGAACTGACTATATCTGAAAGAAAAAAGAAACTACATTTTATTTAATCAGAGCTTTCTCTAAAGCAAAACAATATAAAATTGTATTAGTTTTTCACTTAAAATTTACTAAAGATGATGTCTCTTCCAAATGAATGTTTGCACTTTATTTTCCAGATCTTTTTCCTCTAATATCAATTATTGCTTTTATTAAGACAATTTTTTTTATATTTTCTTCAGGAATGTCATTGTCTGCCGGATCGTCCCCTCTTCATTCCCCCAAGATTACTCCACATACCTCTCCTGCACCCAGAAGAAGAAGTCACACTCCAAATCCAGCAAGTTACATGGTGCCTTCTAGTGCCTCTACACCCGTTAATAATCCTGTTTCTCAGACTCCATCTTCTGGTCAGGTGATCCAAAAGGAAACTGTCGGTGGAACGACTTACTTCTATACAGACACAACCCCAGCACCTTTGACTGGAATGGTATGTCTACATTAAGGAGGAAATTATAGTATTCTTAGAAGGAGGTTTACCTCCTTGGATCTTCTCCTTGTGATGTGAAAACATGAGTATTTAATTTTACTTGAGTATTTTTGATTTATACAGACAACTCTAGCACCTTTGACTGAAATGGTATGTCTACATTAAGGAGGAAATTATAGGATTCTTAGAGTAGGTTTACTTCCTCTTGGATCTTCTTATTGTGATGTAAAAATAAAAGTATTTGATTTTCCAATTTAAATGAAATTTCTAGCATCTTGTCTTTATTAACCTAGTTCTACTTTATTAGTAACTTTCTTTTGTTAAGTCTGGTTTAAATAAGTAAAATTATAGTCATTCTCTATTTTAGTACTTATGATACATTTTGTTGATGGGGTTACCTAGTACTTGTGCTAATGAGAATTGATATTCACTGATACTTGTTTATAGGTATAGGTAATTTTACTTTAGTAAGAAGTTAGAGAAAGTAAATGATATCTCATCATAGTTTTTTTGAAAACAGATTAGTAATAAATTTCAAGCATCTGATGAGGCAGCGATTTAAGAGCTAATTTCTGTATAGTGAAAAGATACATAGCAATAAGGTGTTTGTAGCAAGAATCAGTGCTAAGGAGGCAGAAAATTTAGGTTGAAGGGAGCTGTGATTGTGGGTATGGAAAGAAATGCCAAAAGCTCATGATGAAAAGAGAAATGAATAATGGAACAAATGGGAAGAGACAGACCCAGGAAAAACATGAATGCAAAGACCAAGAGAGGAGAGAAAGATTTCTTCTCAGAGTGAATTAGTGATGTTAGGAGAGAAAGAAAAAGCAAGAGTGTTTGGGGGTAGGGGCATATTGTTATATTACAAAAATTGTATCTTTTTAGTTTCATTATTTTATTCATGTTAAAAAATTATTACTTTAGAAAAATAAGTAATAAAAAGCTCATGAATAGTATATTTGCATTTCAGTGAGCAGTTTTTTGGTCACTTAAATTAACAATTTATTTTGATTAAATGTAATATTTTTACTAAGAGATAATAAAAGTGAAAAGAAAACGGGCTTTAGTTTGGTTTTTGTTTTATTTTTTCACTTTATGAGAGAGGGAGAGGGAAAGGACAGAGGCAAGCATAGGTGTCTTTAAGAGGGTCTTGCCTATCATGATCCTTCTGCCCTAGCCTCTAAATTAGCTAGGATAACTGGCATATCCAGCTGTGCATGGAAGGTTCAGCGTGGCCCAGGGACTGGACTGAGGCCTTCGAAGTAACTTCTGGCCTCCCAGTCTTTCTCATTAGATTTTTAAAAGTTATCTTTAATTGCACATAATAACTGTATATGTATATGGGGTAGAATGTGATTATTCAGTATATAAATATAGTGTGTAATAATCAAATCAGTTACTTAGCATATTCATCTTCTCAAACATTTATCATTACTTGTATTGTTGGGAACATTCAAAATCCTGTTTACTGGCTACTTGGAAATAAAAATTATTATCAACTATAGTTACCTTACTGTGGTATAAAACACTAGAACTTATTCTCCTTATTGAAGTGTAATTTTGTGTCTGTTAATTAGTATTTCACTGATAACAGCCTATAATAACTACTCTTCTACTTTCTACTTCTAATGAGGAACTTTTTTAGTTTCCACATATTAGTGAGAACATGTAATTTTTTTTTTTTCTCTGTGTCTGGGTTATTTCACTTAACAGAATGTCCTCCATGTTTGTCCACATTGCCTCAAATGACAGGATTTCATTCCTTTTTAATGGCTGAGTAGTGTTGCATTTTGTATGTGCGTGTGTGTGTTTATTTAAGTGTCACATTTTCTTTATCTACTTGTCTGTTGATGGACACTTAGATTGATTCCATATCTTGACTATTTTGAATAGTGCTGCAGTAAACATTAGAGTGCAGATATCTCTGTGGCATACTATACTTGAATATATACCTAGTATTGGGATTTCTGGTTCATCTGACAGTTATAATTTTAGTTTTTTTGAAGAAATTCTGTACCGTTTTCTATATTGGCTGTATTAATTTACATAACAACCAATAGTGTAAAGAGTTCTCCATTCTCCACTTGAGTGTCCTTTTTTTTTTTTGTCTTTTTGATTTTAGCCATTCTAACTGCAGTAAGTGATATCCCATTGTGGTTTTGATTTGCATTTGCCTGGCTCCCTTAATCACTAGCCTATAAGACCATCTTGTTTTAGTTTTTATTGCAGAGCTCTTTTGCCTCCTTGGTTCAATTTATTCCTAGGTATTTTATTTTTTTGGTACCTGTTAGAAAGTGGATTGCTTTCTTGATTTGTTTTTGAGCAATTTGTTATTGGTGTATAAAATGCTATAGATTTTTATGTGATGATTTTGTATCCTGCAACTTCATTGAACTCATCAGTTCTAATAGCTTTTTGGTGAGGTCTTTAGGTATTTCTCTATGTAAAATCATGTCACCTATAAACAAGGACTATTTGACTTCCTTCTTCCCAATTTGGATGCCCTTTTTTCCCTTTCTCTTGCCTACTTTCTCTGGGTAGGTCTTCAGTTCTGTGTTGAATAAGAGTGGTGAAAGTAAATATCCTTGTTTTGTTCCAGTTCTTCTGTTTCCCCATGATTTTAGCTGTTTGTCATACGTGACCTTTATTGTGTTGAGGTACATGCCCTCAGTTAACTTGTTGAATTTTGTTTTTAATCATGAAGAAATGTACTTTTTTCAAAAGCTTTTTTTTTGTTTTTTTTGAGATGATCATATGGCTTTTGCCCATTATTTGGTTGATGTGATATATCACATTTACTTATTTGAGTATGTATGTTAAACCATTCTTGCATTTCTCAGATAAATCATACTTCATTATGGTATATGATTTTTTTGATGTGCTTTTGGGCTCTGTTTGTTGTTATTTTGTTAAGGAGTTTTGCACATATGTTCATTGGTAATATTGAAAACTTCTCTCCCCTTTAATTTGTGGTTTGAGAAGAACTGGCTATAATTTTTTCATGAAAGTTTGATAAAATTTAGTAGTGAAACCATCTGGTCCTCAGCTTTTCCTTTTTGAGAGACTATATTACTGGCTAGTCTTGTTGCTTATATTGGTCTTTTCAGGCTTTTTATTTCTTTGTGGTTTAGTCTTGGTAGGTTACATGTATGCAGGAATTTATCCATTTCTTCTAGGTTTTCCAACTTTTTGGCTTATAGTTGTTCATAATTGTCTCTAAGATCCTTTGTATTTCAGTGGTGTATCATATATCAGTAGTTATGTCTCCTTTTTCATGTCTTATTTTATTTATATGAATATTCTTTTTCTTGGTCTAGCTAACGATATTTTTCCCTCAAAAAACTTACTTGTGTTCCTCGTCTTTTGTATTTTTATACATATTTTTTATCTCTGCTTTGATGTTTATTATTCTAATTGGAGGGTGGGTTTTTGTGTGTGTGTGTGTGTGTGTGTGTGTGTTTTGGTCTTAATAATTAGTTCCCTTGAATTGTTTCATTAGGTTATTTGAATTCTCTATTTTTTTTGATACAGGTGCTTATTCCTGTAAACTTTCTTCTTAATTCCACTTTTGCTATGTCCCATAGGTTCTGGTCTATTATGTTCCTCTTTTCATCCCTCTCCCCCACCATAAGACATTTTAGGGGCCAGTAGATTGTGTGGTGGTAAAGGCACTGGACTCCCACATTGCCAACTATAATTCAAGTCCTAGATCTGTTTGCTTGCTTTCTCATTTTTTTTTTTCTCTCTCTTTCTCTCTTTAGTGAGCACATGTACCCTATAGCAAATAAAAAAGTAATAATAATGAAACATAAAATTAAATATTTTAAAAACAGATTAATTTTTTGTTAAATTTTTTGTGTACCCATTGGTCATTAAGGGGCATTTTGTTTACTTTCCATGTATTTGTACAGTGTCCAAAGTTCCTTTTTTAGATTTCTTATTTCATTCCATTGTGGTCAGAGAGGTATATGATATTTCAGGTTTTAAAAATTTGTTGATGTGGACCAGCAGTTGCCATAATGGCTATGTTGCTGGACTCCCATGTAGTCGACCACCGTTCAAGTCCCAGACCTGGTGGCTTAAACTCACGCTGGGTGTGTGTGCGTGCGTGCCCAAGATCCTGAGAGGAGAATGGAGGAGAAGGGATTGCAGCGTGGCTACCTCCCCTGGAGGGGTGATTTCTTGCTTTCTGTCTCTCTGTCTCTCCTGTCTTTCTGGCGAGCATGAGTGTCCTGTAGCTAAAAACCTCTTCCAAAATAAAAAAAATTTGTTGGTGGCTTGTTTTGTGGTCTAAAATATGGTATGTGCTTATGAATAGAAAGTGTATTCTGCAGCAGCTGAGTGAAATGTTCCATAGGTGTTTGTTAGGTTCATTTGGTGTGTTGTATAGTTTAACTTCAATATTTCTCTCTTGATTTTCTCTGATGATCATCCATCTGTTTCCATTTGTGTGGAAAAGATACAGACTGGTTAAACGGATTTTAAAACATGAGACCCGACTGTATGCTTCCTATAAGAAACCTCACCAGTAAGCATATTAACATATATTGAAAGTAAAATGAAAGAATAAGATGTTTCACACAAATAGAAACCACAAATGAACAGGAGTAACTATATTTACATTGGGTAAAATAAGCTTTAAGTCAATAACCATAAAAAGACAAAAGGTCAGTACAATAATGTTAAAGGGATCAATTCAAAAGCAGGATATAACAATTGCAAATATTCATATACCTGGGTCACCCAACTATGTAAAGCCAATGATAGATCTGTAGAGCATGAAGACTCCAATACAGCAATAGTTAGGGACTTTAATATTCCACTTTAGTAACAGATAGATGATCATGAGATAAAATCAACAGAGAAATATTAGAGTTATACTATACAACACAGTTTGATTCCTTTTTCTTTATCATTTGCGTATCTGTCCTACCATTTGGTTTTATCTATTCATGTGGTTTTGTGAGATTAGTTTTTCTCCTTTTATTTCTAGATACCACATTCCTTTAAGCATTTCTTATAAGGCTGATCAAGGAGTGCTGAATTTCTTCTGTCTTTGGGAAACTATTTCTCCTCTTTTTTTTTTTTTTTTTTTTTACATTTTGTTAGAGGCCATTTGTTCTTACCAGAGAGAGGGGTGGGAGAATAAGAAGGCATCCCCAGTGAGAATGGCCATGTACCAATCTCTTCTCCATTTCTCTATCCTTTTGGAATTTTGGGCACACATGGAAATTTGCTTGGTTTGTTTTTTAAGCTATTGGGTCCAGTTCTCAAACCAGATAGTCAGCCATGTGGAATTTAGCTGCTTTAACCACCATGCCACCTTGCTGGCCTTCAGAAATTATTTCTTCTTGATCTAGTCTATTGTTGAAGCTTTCATTTGTATATTTATTTCATTCATTGAATTTCAATGAATATTCTAGCTCTGTGCTTTCTGATGATCTCTTTTTTAAAATTGCATCTTTTTTGTTGAATTTGTCAATCAGTTCATGAACTGTTTTCCTGATTTTATTGAATTGTCTATCTGAATTTTCTAGTATCTTGTTTGGTTCCCTTAACATATTCATTATTTTGAATTCTTTTCAGGCAATTTGTACATATTTTTTTTCTTTGGATTCTGTTATTGGTGAAATATTGTGTTCCTTTCGGGGTGACATGTTGCTTTGCTTTTTTATGCTTTTATGTCCTTATATTGATATTTCTGCATCTGGTGTAACAGTTTTCTCTAACTAATTTTATCATGTGGCTTTTGCAGTAAAAGATATTTTTCTGAATATGGATTATAAGATGTCATTTGAGTGGGGTACATTGGCTTTGGTTCAAGGTGGTCTCAGTAATGTAGTCACCACATAATTTCTTAAGCTATATTCAACCTGAGCAGTATTTGTGAGTACTTCATAGGTCTCTGTTGCAGGGACCAGTGGCTGGCTCATCTACCAGCTGGTCCCTGGCTTTCCTAAAAGTAGAGAAGGTTTGTGGGTAGACAGTGTCACTCCTGTGACTCCATACACAACTCAAAAGTTTTCAGAGAACACACAGTTCAGAGGGAAGGGTCTGTCTTGCTGGGACTCTCCATCTTGAATAAGTGTCTGCTATGGCTGGCTGATAAAATTTATTGTCTGCCTCAGGTGGATGATTCTCATTAGCTTTATTAAAAGTAGTTACTGAAATACAAGATTATTTTTAGAATGAACCTTTTCGAAAGTATTCTCATAATAGCTTTTCTCTGAGGTGCTTAATTCACTCTCATTTTAAGAAGAAAAAGTGGGCTGCCTCCATGGTCTGGTGGTTAAGGCAGTTGGATCCTACATGGTCAGCCATGCAGTTCAGGTCCCAGACCTATTAGCTTGGGAAACATGCCAGGTTCATGATGAGTGTATATACCCTCTAGCTTTAAAAAATGAAAAAAATCTATCAATTTATCACTATCATGTGAAGATTCAAATTTTTTTACAAAACAGTGATAAAGCTTATCATTTGAGTAAAATTAGTTATTACATTTACCCTCTCCTTACCTTTTTAGGTATTCCCAAACTATCATATTTATCCTCCAACTGCACCTCACGTTGCTTATATGCAACCAAAAGCAAATGCACCTTCTTTCTTCATGGCTGATGAACTCCGACAGGTATGCTTTCAGAATTCATAGTACATATACTAAATGTCTAATCTACTTTCATGAAGAGAGAAAACACAGAGCTCTTTTCAGATCATATTACTTAATCAAATATGCTGTGGTAAAGAAGATAGAATTTAGAATTTGTAAGTTTTAGTTGGTATTTATATTTAAGGAAATTTTTTAAAGAAAATTTAAAATGAATTTGTGTTACAATATAAAACATAAAATAGTTATTTAAATCCTCTACCTTTCTTTATTTCATATCCTTTCTATTGAAATGGCTCTTTGCAGAATATAAATTTAAATAGATTTCTAACATTTAAATAATTTGACTAAATTGTACATTGAAAATAAGTTATTTGGCCAAGTTTTGAGTTTATTTGTAGAAAACTCAATATTTTTTAAAAAACAAGGTTTTGTAAAATAATGTAGAGGTTTTTGTTTGTTTCATTTTATAGCAAACAGCTAGGTATTATTTGATGTATAGAAATTTGTTTTACACTCAGATTCTCAAAATTATTTTAAATGTTTCACAGATGTAAAAGTCTACCCAGTATAATATTTTTATAATGAATTATTCTTTAGCTTACTGGTAGACCTTGAATTTTCAGCCACAATGGTAGTGATATGCTTTGTTATAGCATAGCTCCTTAAACACAACTTTAATTATGAGCAGGTCTGTCTAGGACTGGGATTTAGACATATCACCATCTTTAGAAATGTTATATCATGATAACAATATTTTAAAACTGTGTACATACCAATATTATTATGTTCATGTTATTTGGTTATGATAGGAAATCTGGATTTCAGAAGCTATGTTAGATACAAATGTATTTGTTTCCTTTTCTTAGGAACTGATCAACAGACACTTAATAACAATGGCTCAAATTGATCAAGCAGATATGCCAGGTAAAATAGCAAGTTGATTCATCCTTCCTTTTAAAGGCTAGTATAACACTTAAGTAGCACTACTCGTTTTTATGGCTTACTATGAAGAACTCCAAGATGTCACTGATCAACCAAATGATTTCAATTTATACTGCATGCAACTGTATACTAGCTCAACAAAAAAATCATTTTAGAATATGTGATGATTTACTATGCACTAGGATTTTATTGTCTTCTGAAAGTTAATGAAATATAGCTTGTATGTGTGTGTGTGTGTGTGTGTGTGTGTGTGTGTGTTTAAGAGGTTTTGACCTGTGGGCACATGCACTTGCCAGAGAGAGAGAGACAGTGAGAGGGAAAGTGAGAAATCATCCCCAAATGGGGATGGCCACACCACAATTTCTTCTCCTCCATTCTCCTTCTGAGATCTTCGGCACTGCATGCACACATGCCAGGTGTGATATTGAAGCCACCGGGTCCGGGATTTGACCCACAGTGGAACATGTGGAAGTTTAGCAATGTAACCGCTATGCCATCCGTCCATCCCAAAGTATAGGTTCTTAAGTAGAAGGGGAAGATAATTATTATTTGAGACTACTGTGTGCCAGACTATGTGCTTTCTTCCTCACAAACATCCTGTGACATATTATTTTCATTTCTGTTTTATATATGAGGACAACTTAAGTTAATATGTTATATAACCTGTTTTTAGGACCAATGTCAAGGAAATGGCTAAGGTAGGATTTAAACTTAGGTTTTTCTCACTGTATCAGTGTTTCTCAGTAAGCATTAAAATCTCTCTCCCTAGCTTACTCTGTATAAGATGACTTCAGAAAGTCCATGACAGATTAAAGGGATTAAAGCACAAGTTTATTTTGGTGCAAAGAAACTTTAAATCCATGTTTTTTCTTTTCTTTTTTACTTTTTAAAATATTACCAGAGAGAGATAGGGAGAACACATGCCCTGATGTGATGTGGTCATGCTTCAGTCCTTTCTCCTTCATTTCTTCATCCTATCAGGATTTTGGACATGCATGGCCACATGCCTGAAGTATTTATCAAGCTGTTGGGGCAGGATTCGAACCTGTGGTTGCCAGTGTGGTTGCCAGGTCCTTTAAACATTAGGACATGGACCCCATGTAGTTTTTTATAATGCATATTTTCATAACTACATATAAAGTAAATATGGTATAATTTAGTAAAACTTTGCAAAAGATACAGTACAAATACATTTGCCATAGAGGTAATCATAAAATGCCTGGTTGTAGAAAAGATTCAGTGTAGTTTAGTGTGTGTTTTGATTGCTAAAGTATTAAAAGGAATATGCTTGGTAATTGTGTTGTGAGACTAATCTCTTAAGTTTAGATGGACAAGGATCTTACCTGTCATAACCTCATAACCTTTTAAGCATTCGGATTGGAATTCTTACTTATTAAACATTGTATTTGAGGCCCTAAACTGGGCAGAAATTTAAAACATAAAGAAATTTGGAAGCATGAAGACTGGAAAGGAGGGACCAGCAGATGGCATAATAGTTACGTCCCAGGACTCACATGTCTGACTGCAGTTTGAGTCCTGGACTCTGCGACTTGAAACTCACAGTGGGTGTGTGTGCATGTGTGCCCCAGATCCCAAGAGGAGAATGGAGGAGAAGGAATTGTGACATGGCCATCTTCTTGGGGGGTGATTTCTTGCTTTCTGTCTCTCTGTCTCTCCAGTGGGCTCACACACCATATAGCAAAATTCTCTCTTTAAAAAAAAAAAAAGACTGGAAAGGAGAAAATGATCTGTCAGCCATAAATCATATGATTGTCTATAAATTAGACAATATTTACAATGCTAAGAGTTTAGGAAATAGCCAGATATAAGATCAGTATGTCAGTTACACTAGTATCCAGCAACTTCAAAATATAATTAAGAAAGAATGCTTACTTAATGCTTTTGCAGGGACCAGTCCCATAGCCAATTGGCTAAGGGAAAAAGATGCCAAATGGCCAACTGCAGTTCAAAATCTGTCCTTTAAAACTTGAAAAACACACCAGGTGTGTGTGTGTGTGTGTGTGTGTGTTTGTGTGTGTGTGTAATCCCAAAATCCTAACAGGATGGACAAATGAAAAGAGAAAGAATTGTGTCCATGACCTCACTCCATTGGAAAGTGCCCCCTCTTCCTCTCTCTCTACAAGCACACACATCCTCTGATAATTTAAAAAACAAAAACAAACTGGTTTTGCAATAATAGTACCTGCCAATATATATAACAAAAGATGTGTAAGATCTCAACAGGTGAGATTTATTAAGAAGTATTAAACAAACAATGAAATACTGTATTCCTCATTTGTAAGATACAATAATTAACATGTCAACTTTATAAACTACTCTGTGGACTCAGTATTTATTCAAAGCATAATAGCCTTTTATGGAATATAGTAAGTTTTATCAGTGAATAAAGGGTTAAGATACCTATGGCAATTTGAAGAATATGGTTATTGTTCATGCTCGTTTGAAGAGTCTGTATATGTATTGGGAGAAAGGAGGCTTAATCTGAGTTAGTAGTGACTAAAACAGTAAGATAATGACATAGGGTTAGAGAAAGCCCAGACATATTTTGCGATAAAGGTGGCATATCAGTGAAGGGATGGAGAAACAAGGATTTGTATATGGTAAAAGAATAGTTGGGCCATTATTTCAAGCCACATTACAAAATAACTCCAAATAAATTATTAGCTTCCATCTCTAAATATTAAAGCTCTTACTATAAGGTATTAATGTATAGATTTACCATTCTAGTGGGGAAAGATTTCTTATACAGGACATAAAGATTGTTTTTGATAAGAAGAAAATACTGATGAGTATTACTGAAGTAAATTAAAATCCATCCAAATACACATATAGCAGGGAAAAAACTTAGAAGTTATTTCTAGTTTACATATCTGACAAAATAAAAAATCCTTACATATCATTAGCACACAAACAACTCATTAGAATAATGGCCAAAAGGTAAGAATTTTATGGAAGAAGAAACGTATATGACCAATAAATATGTGAAGAGATGGTAACTGATTAGGAAAATACAAGTTGTTATTTTTAAGCCTGACCATTTAGTGTTAGATATGGATCTACAAGTTCCTGTGTGTATTGCTAGTGATAGTGTAAATTGATGAACCTGTACTTTGGAAAACTCTTTAAGCTGAGTATCTGTATACTCTCTTCTTTAGCAGTTCTGCTTCTAGATAAAGGTAAACTCTCTATACGTTTTCAAATGGAAAATGTATAAGGTATTCATACTCACAGCAGCAGATACCTTGAGCAGTGCAAATGCCTATCTGCAGGGCAGAGGATTGAATTATGATATTGCCAGACAGTGGAATATTAGGCAGCATTTAAATGAAGAACACATACTGACATGTAGTACTACTGAAAAGTCTTGTAAGTTAAAAACTGAGTTGTAAGAGACAATGTATGGCACAGTACCTTTATATAAAGTTAACTAAAATTATGTATTTATATTTTCATATGTGCATATGTACATCAATAAGTATACACACAGTACACTTTGGAGAATGCATATAGATAAAACTATGTCAAAAGGAAGGAAAGCAGAAGTTGGCAAAATTGGTTAGATATAGGTTAAGTGAAGGTTTAAGTTTTTGTTTTGGGTGCCAATCTTACAGGCACTTATTCAGAACAATTAAGAAAATCAGGCTAGGGAACCAGCAATTAGCGTAATGGCTATGTCGCTGGACTCCCACATAGTCGACCGCGGTTCGCGTCCCGGACCTGGTAGCTTAAAACTCACGCTGGGCACGTGTGCATGCATGCCCAAGATCCCAAGAGGAGAAGGGATTGCGGCGTGACCATCCTCCCTGGGGAGTGATTTCTTGCTTTCTGTCTCTATGTCTGTCTCTGTCTGTCTGGTGAGCACATGCACCCTATAGCGAAAACCTCTCCAAAAAAAAAAATAAAATCAGGCTATGCATGGACATAGATCAGTTATTTGAGCAACGCAATTAAAGTTATGGTTACATTAATTCTTTGTGCCTAGATTTAAACATGGTTTAATAAGTGTTCTTTGTTTCACTTCTTTAATGTTCATCTTTTTCGTTTCTCATTGTAATTATTTTTTAACCATCAAG
This sequence comes from Tupaia belangeri chinensis, assembly GCF_000334495.1. NCBI lineage: Eukaryota > Metazoa > Chordata > Mammalia > Scandentia > Tupaiidae > Tupaia > Tupaia belangeri. The sequence goes on from NW_006203897.1 coordinate 1,133,392, forward strand.
TCTCATGTTGATTCATAATTAACCTTCAGTCAAGGCTTTTTTTTTTTCTTTTTTCTTCCCAGTTTCATTTCAGTATTTCATATTTCCATGAAGATAGTACTTTTCAATTCTACTGTCTATTTTCTATAGATCAATGGGTCTCAACCAAGAATGATTTTATCCCTTCTGGACTTCTGGCCATGTATGAAATATTTTTGATCATCACCATGAGAAGCAGGGTGCTACTGGCATCTAGTGGATAGAGGCCAGGGATGCTGCTACAAGAATTATCCAGTCCCAAGATGTCAGTAGTAATGAGGATGAGAAATTCTGCTATGGATTTACCATAGTACATCTCAAATATTGAATGTTTCTTATCCAAATTTTCATTGCTCATGATCTTAGAAAGAAAGTAGAATTAAATAGGGGAAGTAAACTAAAACTTCTTTTTTAAAAATGTTTTTATCATCATTTTTAAAACTGTGGTCTAACTAGGTCCCTAACTAAAAGTTGAATATAATCTTCCAAATTAATTTTCTTCTTGTTTTTTTACCTCTAGAGTTTTCTTTTAACAGTAATCATAGTAATCATTTCAGCGCCTAACAGTGTATCCCTCTACCCCCCCAAGGGGGATGGCCATGCCACAGACCCTTCTCCTTCATTCTCCTCTTGGGATTTTGGGCATGCATGAACATGTGCCCGCCTTGATTATCAAGCCACTAGATCCGGGACTCGAACTGCCGTTGGCCATGTGGGAGTCCAGCACTTTAACCGCCACACCACCTACTGATCCCTCTTTTTTTTTTTTATTCATGCTTAATGATGTGCATTGGTTAAATCGAACTCAGAACAAAGAGCAGAACAACAATAAACATTCCTGTCTAATAGTGGAAACATTACCTTTTAAGGTTAATAGTATTAGACCACATAGAATTTATTTTACGATAAACTGAGAAAATACTGTTAAAAGTTGATTTTCAGGGGACCAGCAGTTGACGTAATGGCTGTATCACTGGACTCCCATGTACTTGACTGCGGTTCAAGTCCCAGACCTGGTGGCTTAAACTCACACCAGGTGTGTGTGTGTGCATGCTCAAGATCCCAAGAAGAGGATGGAGGAGAATGGATCGCAGCATGGCCATCCCCCTTGGGGGATGATTTCTTGCTTTCTTTTAGCCTTTCTTCTCTGTCTTTCTAGCAAGCGCGTGAGCTCTGTAGCAAAAAAAAAAAAAAAAAAAAACTTACAAAAAGGGTACCACAGACAGGATTCTACTTGAAAACCAGTGGCAAGGATGGGCTCCTCCTTCCTTGTACAAGGGATGATTTTCAAGAAAAGATAAAATTATGACATATAGCTATAAAAATGTATATCAAAAGATTTGATTTATTTGACTCATGAGGGAGGCAGTCATACATAGTAAGAATATTGAGATTAATGGGCAAACTGGTTTTTCTACAGAGAAGTAGGGAAGTTTATTGACTCTTTACTAAACAGGATACACTAATCATGTCTAGATAACAATTATTTTGCAGTGTTATTAGTTATATACGATTAGAGAGTTATAAAATATCTTCCATAAAATCAGAATTCAACACCTGAGGGATATCCTTTAGATAATATATAGTTTTCCTCTAAAGCATAAAATTTTCCTTATAATCTGTAGCATTCAGCATAACACGTTTGCCAGTAGACACAGGAGTTAAGATCATAGAATTTTCTAGTTCATTATGTAAGTTCTTAAGTCCTACTTCAGACCTGCTGAATTAAAGACTCTGGGAGTAGGGCCTCATAAACAGTTTCAACAAGACTCTAAATAATTCTGAGGGATGCTAAAGTTTAAGAACCAGTCCATGGTAAATTATACTTTTTTAATAGCTATTTTGCTTGGTATTATGTTTTATATAAATTTGTATCCTTTATTTTTCTCTGTACCTCTTGAGGGTAAAAATTCATATTTCATTAATATGAGTTCACTAGTACATAGTTCTGTATATTTACACTAATTTGAAATGAATTATTTCCTGTATTAAGTATTCTTTACAAAATAGCTAGAAACAAAATTTACGCAACATTTGACTCCTTTGTGAAAATTACTGGTTGTTTAAAAATATCAGTTGGTCCAGAATAAAAGAGCTATATAGTCATACTATATAGTCATTCCCTCATACTGCGTTTCTTTTAATAGAATATGCCACTTAACCTAGATTTGAAAGTGACATTGAATCAACCATATACGTTTTGCACTGTGGCCAAATTGCTATCTAGGGGTTATTAAGAACACAAGACTACAGAATCAAAGCATTAGGTTTGCATCTGAACTTCCTCTGTTAGCTGTGTAATCCTTGTTTTTCTTATTTATGAAATAGGACAACCTACCTCATATGATTTTTTGAGAATTAAGAATAACAAGTGTAAACAATTTGGCAAAGGCAGAGTGATCAATTTGATCCTGTCTACTGGAATTAGTGAAAGTTTTCTTAATAGGGTTTTACCTGTATTTCTTACCAGTCATAGGTCAAGAATTATCAGTTCCATTTGTTTGTAGGGTTTTTAAAAAGTGATTTAATGCCATATTTAAAAAAGTGTTAAACATGTTTATTGTAAAACATTTGGTAAATACAGAGTAGTGTAAAGAACAAGATAAAGATCCTTCCAATAAAGGTTATCATTGTTAAAGTTTTCTTATAAACTGTATGTTTAGTTATTATCTTTTCACTTAAAGTAGACATTCCTAAGTCATTCAAGATAGTTAATAGAATGGAACCCTAACTGTGTCATGAGCAAATATCTATGCATTATATACCCTTAAATACAATTTTCTTTAAGACACATGGAAAGTATGATGGTAAAGATTCTTTTTTTTTTCTTCTTTTATATTTTGCTAGGAGTTAAAGCTATGTTAAAGCTCTGTTACTGAGGGAGCTGTATGTATAACCAGTTCTCTGTTCAAGTTGTACTTACTGAGCCAAAGGTTGTTTTTTAAAGAGTTTTGATACAGATTGTTGTATTTATTAGTCCATTCTTAGATACACATGCAGATATATTATGTATATGCTTACACTACCCCTATTAATCTGATAAATATATTTTATTCAAAATTAACCATTTGAAAAAATAAAATCCATCTTGGCTCTTATTGTGTATCAGAATCAGAAATATTTACTGTCTCTCAGTGATAATTCAGATTGTTTCTAGTATTTGTTTCTGAGAAAACAAAAATTTGTATTGTGCTTTAAAAGATAGGACATATTTTTTGAGTATCTATACTCGATTTAATTGTTCTATGGTTGTTTTATAATGCCTATTTTTATTGATACTGAAGCTTTATTTATTTATTTATTTATTTATTTATTTATTTATTTATTTATTTATTTATTTTTTAGAGGTTTTTGCTATAGGATGTGTGCGCTCGCCAGACAGACAGAGAGACAGAAATCGAGAAATCCCCCCCCGGGGGATGGTCACGCTGCAATCTCTTCTCCTTCATTCTCCTCTCAGGATCTTGGGCACGCACGCACACGCGCCCGGCGTTGAGTTTTAAGCCACCGGGTCCAAGATGCGAACCGTGGTCGACTACGTGGGAGTCCAGCGACATAGCCATTGCGCTAACTGCTGGTTCCAAGCTTTATTTTTTTTATAATTATTAATGTTGATACTATCCTATAATACAAAATGTGTTGTAATACATGAGCATTTATAGTATGTTTAATTTTTTTCTTTATTTCTTTAAGAGATTTATGAATATCTGTAATTTAAAGTCATCTTTCTATCCATTACTCTAGCAGTCCCATCAGAAGTTGACAGCTACCATAGCCTATTCCCTCTAGAACCACTGCCACCCCCTAACCGGATTCAGAAATCAAGTAATTTTGGATATATTACATCTTGCTACAAAGCTGTCAATAGTAAAGATGATCTGCCATATTGCCTTCGGAGAATACATGGTAAGGAAGATAAGTTATCCTCTTTTACTTCTTTTCTTTTATCTTCTGTTCACTTTCCTTCTCTTTTTTCCTTTCCTTCTTTTTTCCACCCCTCCACTTTTCTTCTTTTCTTTTTTATTTTCAGGTTTTTGCCATAAGGACATACTCTTGCTGGAGAGAAACAGAAAGATAGTAAGGGGGGAAAGTGCACTTAACCCACAGGGAGCATAGCTACATCACAATCCCTTCTGTATTTTCCTCCTGGGGTATTGGGCTTGTACACACACATGCCCAGCATGATTTTTCAAGCCACCAAGTCTAGGAGTTGAAGCGGGGTCAACCAAGTAGGAGTTCAGTACTTTAACCATGACCCCACCTTCTGGCCCAGTTGTCCTATTTTAAAACCACATTGTCGAGGGTAAGATCATTCAAACTTTCCTGAATACATTGATTTATTTAATGTGAGAGTTTAATGGACAGTGAATAAGTTTATTTTTTTTGCTTAGAAATTAGTATCTGGGAACCAGCAGTTAGCGTAATGGCTATGTCGCTGGACTCCCATGTAGTCGACCGCGGTTTGTGTCCCGGACCCGGTGGCTTAAAACTCACGCCGGGCGCTGGTGCATGCGTGTCCAAGATCCCGAGAAGAGAATGGAGGAGAAAGGATTGCGGCGTCACCATCCCCCCTGGGGGGTGAGTTCTCGCTTTCTGTCTCTCTGTCTCTCTGTCTGGCGAGTGTACGCGCCCTATAGCGAAAACCTCTCCAAAAAAAAAAAAGAAAGAAATTAGTATCTCATGGGACTAATAGATAGTGTAATAATTATGTTGCTGAACTCCCACATGGCCTACTGTGAACATCCCAGACCTGAAGGCTTGAAACTCATGCTGGGCACGTATGTATGTTCGCCCAAAATCCCAAGAGGAAAATGGAGGAGGAATTGCGGCGTGGCTTACTCCCAGGGGGTGATTTCTCACTTTCTGTCTCCCTGTCTCTGTCTCTCTGGCAAGCACATACACCCTATAGCAAAAATCTCTCAAAAAAAAAAAAAAGAGAAGAAGTATTGGTATCTCATAAGCAATGTATAATATGACTTTTTTTACATTTCTAATGGAATACGAGTGAGATGTCATTTACAGTTTACTGCAGAAAAATTTTCCCTCTCAGGTTTTCGCCTTGTTAACACAAAGTGCATGGTGTTGGTTGATATGTGGAAAAAAATTCAGCATTCAAATATTGTAACCTTGCGTGAAGTATTCACCACCAAAGCATTCACGGAGCCTTGTGAGTAATTTATGATTTTCTCTGGCTGGTCAGCTTTATTATTTGAAGTCAGATTTCAATAGTGAGTGTTTGTGTTTAATTTTAAGCTCTGGTGTTTGCATATGATTTCCATGCTGGAGGAGAAACTATGATGAGCAGACACTTTAATGACCCTAATGCTGATGCCTATTTCACCAAGAGAAAGTGGGGTAAGAGAAAAATGCTAGCAGACTATATTTTCATAAATGCTTTTACTCTGAGAAAGAGTTTTATATTTTAAAATATGTATAAATTTATCCCTGAAATCATTTGGCTAAAGACTGCATTTCATTTTTAAAAGAAATAACTCAGAGTTAATCTGCAAGAAGTTAGGAAATATATATATTTACTGAGGTAAAAATGGGTTGTAGAGGACTCATAGATATCTGATGTTAGAAATAACTGAGAATATTGGGACTAGCATTTGGCATGATGGCTTTATCGCTGGGTTTCCATGTTGACTGCAGTTCGAGTCCCGGACCCGGTGGCTTAAACTCATGCCGGGTGCATGTGCATGCATGCCTAAGATCCTGAGAGGAGAATGGAGGAGAAGGGATTGCGGTGTGGTCATCTCCTTTGGGAGGTCATTTCTCGCTTTCTGTCTCTGTCTCTCTCTTGTCTTTCTGACGAGTGCATGTATCCTATAGCAGAAACCTCTCTGGGGTGAAAAAAAGAAATAACTGGGAATATGTTAAAACATTTTTTTCCTTTTAAAAATATAATAGTTTCTGAATAAAGATGATATGAAAATTCTATAAATTTAAAAGAATCTTTATGGCTTTACTGCCAAAGCATTGTGAATCTTTTGGTACATTTCTTTCTAGTCTTGTTTTGTTTTTGTCTCCTTTTGCATTGTTTTGTTTTTATCATTTTATATTATAGTGTGTCACTCATTTGTTTTATTTTCCCTTGACTTTTATTTCCTCTGAATATATATTAATGATTTCCTATAATCCTGCCTACCTCATCATTTTTGCAGTTATTTCCCTAAATACATTATTTTATTGAAAGGTAGGATTCTGTGTTACTTAGAGCATCAGTCTTCAAAGTAAGTTTCCAAGTTACTTTCACTTAAACATGGACTAAGAAGTATTTTCTTTTTATGCCCCTTTTTAATATTTATTTGAAATAATTATTTTACAATTCAGATTTTGCAGAGAGCCAGAATACTTTAAATATATGTTAACGTTCATTACAGGATAATCCTGACAAAAATAAATTTACTTTGAGATGTCTGTAATTTATATATTTGGGGACGGTCTGATTTTTCTGGTTTGGTGACTATACTGTAGTTTTTCATCTTTTTAAAATTTTTCCTAAAAAGAAAAAAATTTTTTTGACTGTGTAACTGACAGAAATAGTGAGGAGAGATTTGTGTGTACATTTTAGTAACTTTCAGATTGTGGCTCCTTTAAAGACTCATTATAGATACATGCATATTACTTCTGTTTATTTGTGACTGTGCTTTCTTCATTCTGACAGTTGAATGAAGACAGATGTGGTTAGAGGACTGTTTTACTTGAAAAATCTGGTCATATATTGTGGTCGTTTTTTCCTTTTGCCATGTCATCTGCAGACACATGTTTTGTTGAAGAGGATGTGGTATAACTTTTCCTATAGATGAATATAGTTGTTGCTCAAGTTTATTTTAGTAATAACACCTGTGAAATGACTGTTGGCTTTAATTTATAGCTGGGTTTCTCAACCTCTATTGACGTTTGAGGCTGGATAATTATTTCTGTAGGGATTGTTTGGTGCATTGTAGAATATTTGGCAGTAGCCTCTACCCACTGGATGCCAACCCCTCTGCCCTAGTTTTAGCACCAAAAATATTTCCAGACATTGCCAAATGTCCCGTGGTGGCAATATCAACCCCTGTTGAGAATTGTTGTTTAAAGCACTGTTTTTCAGGGGTTTTTTGTTTTTGTTTTCATCTTAATTATTCTGATTTTAATATTGGCTGATTATTTGATATATTAATACTTACATTTTCATAGGAATCAGTCCTTTTTCTCATATTTTAAAGTATTGTTTGAATTACAGGAACTCTCCTAAATACAGCACACATGGATGAAAGCCTGCTGAATTTGTTTTAATTTGTCGGAGGGCATGTGTGCTCTCCAGAGAGAGGTAGAGACAGGGTAAAGTGAGAAAGCACCACCCATGGGGCATGGTTATGTCACAATCTTCACTCCTCTATTTCTCCCTCCTTTCAGAATTTGGGGTATACATGCACACCTGTTTGGTGTGTTTTTTAAGCTGCAGGGTCCATGAATGTAACCAGGCATTTAGCCATGTGGGATCCAGCTGCCTTAACAACCAGACTGTGGACTGGCCCATGTGCTGTTTTTTTAATACCTTGTAATTTATTATCTTAGCACATACTGAAAAAAAAATCACATAAGAAATATACATACTAAGAAAATAAAGAATAATAGTATACCATGTAGGGGTTAATAAAAGTTTTCTTTTTTTGAGAGAGATTTTTCACTATAGGGCGTGTGTGCTCACCAGACAGACAGAGAGAGACATAGAGACAGAAAGCGAGAAATCACCCCCCAGGGGGGATGGTCACGCCACAGTCCCTTCTCCTCTCGGGATCTTGGGCACGCACGCACACGTGCCCGGCGTGAGATTTAAGCCACCGGGTCCGGGACGCGAACCGCAGTCGACTACATGGGAGTCCAGCGACATAGTCATTACGCTAACTGCTGGTTCCCGGGGTTAATAAAAGTTTTAAAATGATTTGATATAGGTAAAGCAACTAGAATAGAATCTGTCACAGTAAGCACTGTATTTGCTGTAAATATTTATTTTCCCTATTATCCACTATTGAATAGTTTCTAAGATAAAAACTATTCATAGTAATCTTTGATGTTGTCTTGGTGTTTGTCACTAGGGCCATTTTTTTAGTCTTTTAATACTTTCTTTCAGTGTGTATTATCTTCAGTTCTGTCCACATTAAGAGATAATAGTTTCTGAATTTTGCTTAGGCTTCATTACTGAAGATTTTATCCCAAGTTATAGCATATTTGCTATTTTTAATCTTCATAATTAACTGTTTAACTGTGTTGCTTTTATATCTGATTTCTCCTTTTTTTAAAATATTTTTTATTTTATTTACTCATTTACTTATTTTATTTTGACCAGAGAGACACAGAGAGAGAGAAAAAAAGTGAGAAAGCAAGCCACCAGGTCCAGGACTTGAACCATGGTTGGCCATATGGGAATGTCCAGTGCCTTAACCACCACACCACCTGCTGGTCCCAGCTTTTATATCTGATTTCACAGGAAGTTGATTTATGTCCATATAAATACATGGTCATATTCCCTGGAATAATTACAAAGTCTGGATTAAATTTATATCCTTTTCTACTATTTTAAGTATTAACAGTGAACCAGCAAATATTATCAAAAAACCCTTAAAAGAGTTGATAGAATATGAATGGTTACTTTTCATGGTACATCTGATTTTGTTTGTGTTTCATTATACAGAGGTAACATTCAGTGTTTCATGTTTGTATGAATGAGTGTCATCCTATCTGACTCATCTGTGATAGAGGAAACTGAACAGTATAAGGAAAATAAAACATTGAACATAAGTGATGGTAGAGAGTTTTTATTTCTCTCACACCAACAGAATGAATAGCTCTTACACACTCGAACAATGATATAGGCTAGGTGGTCTACATTTTAGATAAAATAATCTCTATGGTTTCTGTTTTTAATCATAATTTATATTTATTTGGTTAGCAAATAAATAGAAATTCTTCCTTAATTTTTGTTTATTGTTCAGTAATTATGTGGTTATAGAAAGCTTTTTAGTGAGAGCTCTGCCACTGCTAACAATATGAGGTATAATCTCAGATACAGGAACATCTGGGCTTGCCTCTTAAATTCTTACTAGTAGACTAAAATTAAATTTTATACACACACACATAAATTAACACATTGTGCCATCAGCATCTTTTTGGTTGTTGTTATTTTGGTTTGAATGTTTCAGTCTTTGAATTGATTAAGTGAAGATGTTATTTTTTAATGTATTTGCATTACAGGTCAACATGATGGTCCCTTACCCAGACAGCATGCTGGATTACTGCCAGAATCTCTTATTTGGGCGTACATTGTCCAACTAAGTTCTGCATTGCGTACCATTCATACAGCAGGTTTGGCATGTCGAGTTATGGACCCAACAAAGATTCTGATAACTGGCAAAACGAGGTACCAGCATTTTTTGTTTGGGGCTTCTTTGCTAAGCAGCTAACCTATGACTACTTAGTAAATAAAGCATGTAGATTGTAGATTGTTTTAATTCTACCTTTTCCTACATTCCATCCAGAAAAAGTGCTTTGACTTTTAAGTTCATTTGTATTTTTTTTTTTTTAATTCTTAACAAAATGCCTGGTTATTAACTAAAAATGATCATGGTTAGGGCTGGGAAAATAATACCAGTACAACTTTTCTGTATAGAACTGCGGTTCTTACATTCTAGTATGAATCACAATAACTGAAGGCTTATTAGGTGCAGGTTGTTGGACTCTCTCTCCCCAGAGTTTTTCCTTCAGTCAAGTATGCAGTGGGGCCTGAGGACTTGCATTTTTAACAAGTTACTAGCTGATGCTGTTGCTACTGGTTGAGGGCCATGTTTTGACTATGATGGATAACGAGTTAAGTAATAAGACCTTCCTTGATTTCACCTCAAGTTACTGTTGAGAATCTTAGGTAGCATAGCATAAAGAGCCAAAGACAAGTACTAGGTTTCCTGGTAGTTACTGTCTGTTAGGACCTTGAACAAGTTATTTGCCTGTGTTTGAATAACTTCATTAGGCAGTTATAATTAACTCCACTTCCCCTAGTTATAAGACACTTGTCTAATAAGGTTATTGAAATACTTGAATGTGTTCATACATGTGAGATTGTTAGATGCCTGATACAGCTTTAACAAGTGCTATAAATTTAAGTAGTTTTCTTTTAAGAAAACTGGTAATTGCTTGGAATGGTGTATTTCAGTTATATCAGGGTTGTGTAGTTACCCTGAAAAATAAAATTCTTAATTTAAAAAAAAATATATGAGTTCCAACCAACCAACTTTTTTTTTTCATTTTCTACATTAATTCACTATACACTATCACACCACACAAATGAATTTTCCATCCAAAATACACTGTGCATTGGCTCAGTCAAGCACATCAACATACATGTTCTCAGCAAATAATTTTCCAATTCTTATGTCCTGCATACCTTGCCTTTTGTTTTGCCATCCTTGATTCCCCATCCCCCATCCTCTTCTATGTCCCATCCTCCTCCCCCACTGTCCCTGGCATCCACGGTTGCCCTCCATGCCTTGCCCCCCCCCATTCAATTGTTCTGCCAATGAACTTAATTAGTCTAAATATATCCAATAGCTAGCACAGCTGACACATACCTATACATGAACCCAAGTCTGACTTTAGGCATAAACCCCAGTGAGTAGAATGAACATACTATAAGGTAGTACCCAGCTGTGCCCACACAGCTCACTGCAGTCGTATTTTTTTTTTTTTTTTTTTTTTTTTTTTCAAAATGATATGAAAATTTTTCCCTTTTTTTTTTTTTTCCTCCTGCAACTTTTTTTTCTTTTTTTTTTATTACCTAACATTCATTCCCTGGGCATCATCACAACATACAAATGTGGTTTCCCATGTAGGATAAACTGCATAGTGGCTTAATCAAGCATGTTATCATCAATAATATTCCATTTCTACTTTCATACATATGTATACATATATATATGTTTTTTATCCTATGTTTGACCCTCTGCCCTTTCCCCCTCTCCCATTACACTATCTCTGCTATATACAGTTGTCTTCCAGAGGAGTTATTGAAAATGTGATACATGCAAGTAAAGGGAGAGGGGCCACGAGTTTAAAGTTTTTAACAATAGGGAACATAGATTCCATTCAAGGTTGGATCAAGGGTGGGTCTCATGCAGTTCTGCAATTGTAGGTGAGTC
>NW_006203897.1:1144688-1156957 GCF_000334495.1 Tupaia belangeri chinensis
CCCATTCAATTGTTCTGCCAATGAACTTAATAAGTCTAAATATATCCAATAGCTAGCACAGCTGACACATACCTATACATGAACCCAAGTCTGACTTTAGGCATAAACCCCAGTGAGTAGAATGAACATACTATAAAGTAGTACCCAGCTGTGCCCATACAGCTTGCTGCAGTCGTCAAATATGCTTTTTTTTTTTTTTTACAAAATGATATGAACAGTTTTACCTTTTTTTTTTTTCCTCCTGCAACTTTTTTTTCTTTTTTTTTTATTACCTAACATTCATTCCCTGGGCATCATCACAACATACAAATGTGGTTTCCCATGTAGGATAAACTGCATAGTGGCTTAATCAAGCATGTTATCATCAATAATATTCCATTTCTACTTTCATACATATGTATACATATATATATGTTTTTTATCCCATGTTTGACCCTCTGCCCTTTCCCCCCTCTCCCATTACACGATCTCTGCTATATACAGTTGTCTTCCAGAGGAGATATTGAAAATGTGATACATGCAATTAAAGGGAGAGGGGTCACGAGTTTAAAGTTTTTAACAATAGGGAACATAGATTCCATTCAAGGTTGGATCAAGGGTGGGTCTCGTGCAGTTCCGCAATTGTAGGTGAGTCTCCATGGAATACAGTTTTAGGAAAGCGGTTCTGGTAAGTAGAGATGATTATCAGTTGATGCGGCACAGCAGCCATCTTGTGATTAGCGGGAATGATGTTGTGGGGATCTGCAGCGTGAGTTCAACCAACCAACTTTTAAGTAAGCATTTAGGGCAACTGATTTGTAAGTCAGGTACTGATAAACAGCCTGTTGGTCAAAAGATGTGTTTAAAGTATGGGCTCAACACCTAAAATCCCACCTGCTTAGGGAGACTGAGTAGGAGGGTTGCAAGTTCAAAGCCAGTCTGAGCTCAGCACCTAAAATCTCACCTACTTGAGGAGACTGAGGTAGGAGGGTTGCAAGTTCAAAGCCAGTAATAAGACCTTTTCTCTTAGAAAAAAATAATGTGGTAGAGTCTTGGCCCTGTCAGTTGCTAACATTTATAACCATAGGCATATCACTTAATATTTCTGAGCCTTAATTTATTCATCTCAAAATGGTGGTTGGATAGAAGTCAGACTAAATAATGTTCTGAGATCCTTTCTAATACTGCAGGAAATGTTAAATTTATTAGTACCCAACTTAAGAAAAACTTGTTTTAATTATTTTCTTTAAATTCTCTGGTCCTTAAAGGTTGCGGGTAAATTGTGTTGGAGTTTTTGATGTTTTAACATTTGATAACAGTCAAAATAATAATCCATTGGCATTAATGGCTCAGTACCAGGTAAGTACGAATTAACATGAACACTTACTTAACAACTTAAAGCTTTTTTTAAATAAAACAAGTTTATTTTAAACTATTTCAGGGGGCCTTGATTTCACTTTATTTTTGGGTGGTCTATGTGTTGAACATGTATTTATTAATCACTGTTTTGTTCTCAGTGTAGAGCTCTTATAGGCTGTAATATGCAGAATTAATGACAGCGTCACAGACTCAAGCTGTTTACAATGAAAATGTATTTACATTACTGGGAAATTTGTCCTTAGCATAGATACACTAAAACAAATTAATTAGTCAGCTGGAATGGGTTCTATTAAAGACACCTTACTTTTTTGCTTCTTTTTTTCTTTTTTGGAAAGGCTTTTGCTATAGGGCACGTGCACTCGCCAGAGAGACAGAGAGACCGAAAGCAAGAAATCACCCTCTGGGGGGATGGCCACTCTGTGATCCCTTCTCCTCCATTCTCCTCTTGGGATCTTGAGCACGCATGCGCACGCACCTGGCGTGAGTTTAAGCCACCGGGTCCGGAACTCGAACCACAGTCGACTACATGGGAGTCCAGGGACATAGCTATTATGCTTACTGCTGGTCCCACTTTTTCACTTCTTTAATCACATTATTATTTTTGCTTTTAGGATACTTGTCCCACTACCAGTCATAAAACTTTAGAAATATTTTCAAAGGATTATTGTTGGATGGCTATTTTTGAAGTAATGTTTTTCTGTTGTTCAGTCAGAACCTATCACTTATACATTATTAGAATTTGATTATGGTCTGACTTCATTATCTAGTAGTGCTACTTTAGGCCTCATAATGTTCTTGGCTATTTTGCTGTTTTTTATTTCCTTGTTAATATATGGTATAGAAGAATAAGATCCTATCCATAGGATGCATTAAGAATAGCTGCTATTGGGGCCAGCAGGTGGCATGGTGGTTAAGGGCACCAGATTCCCACATGGCCGACTGTGGTTCAAGTCCCAGACTTGGCAGCTTGCTTTCTTACTTTCTCTCTCACTCTCTCTATTCCTCTTTTATCAACAAATTTAAATAGATAGATAGATAGATAGATAAAATAATTTTAAGAAAGAATAGCTTTTATTATCTTGATTGCTCTGTGCAAGTAATGTAACTATTAGAGTAAATCTTTCATCTCATTCAATGCAGTCGTTCTCTTTAGGGTCTACAGTTGTGATTTTAAAACATTTTTAGTTCTTTGTATGTAGGAAGTTTTTGGTTATTTTGAACTTTTTTTAACTTAGAATATTTACATCAAGAAATACCTTACCTTCCCATTGCTCTTCTCTTTTCAACTTTTGTTTAAAGTTCTTGAAGATTTTAGTTTACCTTTGTGTAAGAATTCAGAACAAAAGGAAAGAAAGGACAGAGTAAGACATGGAGCCTAAGTAGTGTTCAGTTTTTGATTCTCATGGAATTCTCTTTTGCTACTGAACCACAGACAATGCAGTCTAAAGACTTAAAGGCATTTATTGCACTCGGTTGTATTCAGACTTCAACGTCGTCTTTCCCTTCTGCTGGTGCCCACCTGACCTCTACAGCAGCCAAGCTGTCCTGGTCTATAGCAACATCTGGTGGGCAGTACAGGGAATGATCTAATTCCTTTGTTTTTCTTTCAGCAAGCTTTCAACAAAGGGAATTTGTTCCCTCTTTCTTACCTATAGTTGTGGTTTCTTAGCTAGTTTTCTTCTTTTCTGCCTTAGTGCCTATCTAATTGTCTCTGATGAATTTTTCTTCCAAGAGTGACTGAATATTGACCGTTAAAATGCTTTCCATCGTCATATTTCCAAGAAGAATACTAAATATTTGAAGGGAAATTAGACATTATTTAGACCCAGTGCCATTAACGTCTTGTTCTAAGTATCTTGAAATCCCCTGTCCATATAAAAAAAAGAAAAAGAAAACATGCTTTACAGTTATCTTCTCACTCTTTTCTGAGTAGGATTTCTTTTCTTTTTTAAGTTACTAACTTAAAACAAGACTAGTTTGATTTTGTTTCTCTGAATGTCACCATAGTAGTATATTTTCCTTTTTGTATGGAAATGTACTGTACAGTCGTGTGCTGCATTAAGATGTTTTAGTCGGTGACAGCATATATCACCATAATCCCAAAAAATTACACCATATAGCCTAGGTGTGTAGGTGGCTATACCATCTGTGTTTGTGTAAGTATGATGTTTGTGCAGCGATAAAATTGCCTAATAACCCATTTCTCATAACATATTCCTGTCTTTAAGTGATACATGACTGTATTTCAGTTATGTCACAGGCTATGTAGTTATCTTAATAAACAAAAGAAAAGAAAAAAGAAAGATCTTTGAATTCCAAAACAGACAACTTTTAAGCATTTAGAGCAACTGACTTGTAAGTCAGGAACCACCTTCATTCATAAACTCAGGCAACCTTCATTGATAAGTTCAAGCAACATTTAAAAAATTGTCATTTTATTTTTATTTTTCAGTAGTTATATATGTGTGGAAATTTTTAGATAGGTCATTGTAGGAAGGTATAGAAGAGTTAAAAATAGTCCCAAAGGGGGAGTGTCAAACTACAGAGAATAGGGTATGTGAGAAAGGAGTGCATTGTTTCTTGTGGTCTGTTTTTCATAGTCAGTTTCAGACATGTGGATAGAGACTGACTTTCAGTAAAATGGACAATAAGTAGAGCCATAGATGGAATCAGAGAAAGAAATCAAGAAATCAAGAATCAGGGAGAAACTGAAAATGAGTTTGGGGGGAAAAAAACCTCCTGAATTCAACAAATGGAGGGGAAATTCAGATAGAGGTAAGAAGCAAAATAACAAATGGAATTTTTTTTAAAGAATTATTTTATTTAACTTTATTTATTTATTTACTTTAATTGACCAGAGAGGGATAGAGAGAGAAAGAAAGTGAGAAAGCAAGGTTCCAGGTCCAGGACTCAAACTGCGGTCGGCCATGTGGGAGTCCAGCACCCTTAACCGCTGCACCACCTGCCGGCCCCCAGAAATAGAAAATATTTTAGTTGGAAAATAAGGAAAGGAGAGTTGAGCTTTTGCAACATTAAGTTCTCTTAATTAAGCAAGACTTTATGAACCTCTTTTTTTAAATCCAATTTAATCTGGATTATGCCACATGTATGCTTTATTTCTAAAAGTGGTTTCAAAGTTGTTTCAATTTAGAGTCTTAGGTTTTAAACACATCCAGTTCTTCAGCTGCCGTGGACCTTTGTTTTCCTATCTCATAATAGGGAATAATGGAATGTTCTAGGTGGGAGGTATCATTGAGCATTAACTCAGGGTGAAGCCAAACTGAAAAATCTGGTTTTTTTTAAGGGTTGGGGGGTGCTGTGTGTTGGTGCATGCTGCTCAGATACTTGATAAAAAATTATAAACTTCATTTTGCCTTGCTGAATACATTGGGTTAAAACACATATAGAAATTTACAGTTGGCATGTATGTGTGTTAATTTCTCTTGAAAAGGTTACCGTAATTTTCTTAATATAAGTTGGAATGTTTTACTTGATCTTCAGTGTAGTCAAAGGAAATTCTTCTTATAGTTCATAGCACCTCTTCCCCCCCAATAGAAGTGACGCCACCTTCCCTTGGGCCATTCTGGGCTCCTAACTAGGGAAGTTTAGGGTAATTCTCTGGCATGGATCCTTGGCATCTCTCTTTCTGATAGACTCAAAGTAGTTTGTTTAACCAGTTTCTCTGCTGATTGTAGGACCATGTATTCAAAATGTCAGATTCTTGACTGTGAGTTTCAGGTAAATTTTTAGATTTGAAAGTTTTAATTATTTTATTAATGGAGTTTAACTTCTTGTTATTTCTTATTTGGAGTGTAAAATAATGTTAAGGGTAGTCATACAGTGTATAGTGCAACAATGTTATTAGTGATAGCCTTAAAATACTCACCTGGTTTCCCAAATAAACAAATTACAAACCTTCCATTAAACTAGTGGTTCTCAATCTGGCTGCATATCATAATTTCTTGTGGAAGCTTTGAAAAATACAACTTATCTAAATTTTACCCTAGATTAATAACACCAAAATTGGGATGAGGGGATGGCTGCTACATGATTTTTTTAAAGTTCTTCAGGTGTTCTAAACATACAACTAGACTTGACAACTCCTTGTAATAAACTAGCACTTAGCAAACACACATATATCAAGTAATGCAGATAAGATCTTAGATTTCAAAGAGTTACAGAACTCTTCTGTGGGAATTACTTCAGGTGATTTTATGTTAACTGGGAGCCGCTACATTCTTCTAGGCATGCGGCTGTTCGTGATTGCCTACCAAGCAGGGCCAGTTGGGGGTGACCATCGTGTTCCTAGAGTTATAGTAGGTGATTAAGAGTTTACTTCAGTCAGCCAGCATCTTTTTAAAACCTTTTTAGAAGGAAAGCCTCAGAATGGTAAGTCTTTATTTAAAAAAAAAAGGGGGGGGGAAGCAGTAGGTTCCAAAGCTTACAAAGATCTGTTATAATGTGAGTAAAAATGGTCTGTTTGGAAGTAAAGACAGACAGGATGTCATTGAAGTTTGTCATTTTCAGAGTTCTAAAGAATATGCTGTAAAATCAGGCTAATACTTAGGCTTGTATGGGAAAACTGTTCTTCAGATAATTCTTCACGCTCCCACTGTGTTTTCGGGGGAAAGTATATGTATTGAATTGCAGGGATCATAGTAAAGGAGATGTATAGTAACCATGAATTTGTTGTATTAGAGAGGAATATTAATGCTATTTAAATAAAATTGTAAGAAAACTTTTAAAAGTATCGATTTCTTAGTGGGCCTGTGAGTTGCTTAATGTTTGTTAAAGTGTGACCTAGAACTGCTTTCATCAGAATTACCTGGTTGCTTTTAAAATGTTAGGCCTGTTCCCAGGTCCATTGAATTAGAATCTCTGCTGGAGAGGCTCAGAAATTGTCTTTTTAATAAGCTTCCAGGTGATTCTGATGAGTACCAATATTTGAGGACCCTGCCCTAAGTTCTGCCGCTTACTCATAATGATGCTTTTCCCATTATGTGGTAGTGTTGGTGTATTCAATGTATACCTATGAAATAAAAATTAAAGGTTATATTTATTCTTTTATGTCAGCAAGCAGATCTGATATCATTAGGAAAAGTTGTGTTGGCTTTGGCTTGCAACTCTTTGGCAGGAATTCAGCGAGAGAATTTACAGAAAGCCATGGAACTGGTGACAATCAACTATTCCTCTGACCTGAAGAATCTGATTTTGTAAGTTTCACTTTATGATAAAACGTTTAAAATGATCATATTAGATAAGATAGAATCTTTTTGTTTTGAGTTTGAGGTATTACTTCTTTTCATAAGGGACCTTTTAATAGCAATTCTTTTTTAGTGTCACTATTTAAAATTAAGCAAGGGCAAACCAGTGATGTGGTGGTTAAGGCAACTGGATCCTACACGGTTGACTGCGAGGTCTGGACTCAGTGGCTTGAAAAACCTGCCAGGTGCATGTGTACACATGTCAAAATCCCAAGTGGAGATTGGAGGAGAAGGGATTAAGGTTTGGCCATCCCTCCTAGAGGCAATTTCTCACTCCCCTTCCCTAACCCCCTTCTACCAGCTGTCTCTCACCAGTGAGCTCATGTACCTTATGGCAAAAAAGAAAAAAAAAAATATATATGTAACATTTTAATTTCTTTATTCATATTGCTAAGTTTATATTTTAAATTCATGAAATGATGTGTTTAAACTAATCATTGATATATTAAACATTTGACCAAAGGGCACCGTCTAGAGCTGTATTGGTATCCATGAGCTAGCTACACATGACCTTTTAAACTTAAATTAATTAAAATTTAAAATTCACCTCTTCTATTACACCAGCCACATTTCAGTATTGAACAGCACAGAGGACATTTTCATCATCTCAGTTCTGTTGGACATTGCTGCTCTAGAGAGAGGGAAAGTTATCACAGATAAGCCTCAGATGCATTCCAGTTTTATACTCTGTGGCCAGAATACCCATTCTGGAAAGCACATGTGTAGAGGGCCCCATGTTTAGGCGCTAAAATACCTTGTGATTCCAGAGAATCCTTGAGTGTAGGTTTGAAAAGGATTTGGCTTAAGAGAACCCCACTGTGGACTGCTATAACCACCAAAGAACTTCTCCCTGTCTAAGATATATCTAATATTGGGAGACTCCACAGGGTGGGCAACCGCAGCCTCTCTCAATTATTTATTCTAGAGAAGAAATACTAGGGAGTCTCTTTTAAAGTTTTCCTATTATGTTCTAGAAACAATTAGAACTTATTGATCCTAATCAACAGTCTCTTTTAGCTTCCAGCTGCCCCTTCTGATCTTTCTGTGTAGCCCTGGATGATCCAGTTTCTTTTTGGACCAACCCTGGGGTATGGAATTGGGGGATGGAGGATGGGGCTGCCCACCTGTTCTTTGTTAGTTTGGCTTAACTATCCTGCTTGTGACAGAGCACTGGAAGCCAGTGGTTGCCTGGATCCTATTCATAATCAAATAAGATAATTTATCTTTTAAATGAAAATATTTGTTTCATATATGATTTCAGCAATGATTCCTAACCTTTTTTGTAATACCTAGGATATCTCAAATAATCTCATGTTGTAATTTCTAAATTTTCCTTTTTAAAAAAGTGGGAGTAGAGGATATAAATATAACAAATTGGCCGGATGTTAATAATTATTGAAACTAGGTGATGATACATGGAGATGTATTATACCATTCTCCCTTCTTTTTATATTGTTTGAATTTCTCTAATAAAAGGTGAATAAACAAATAAGCCAAACTTTAATAATGACCACAAACTAAAGTTTATAGAGCAATAAACCATGTATCAGGCACTTTTGAACTGCTTGGCATGAATTAATTTAATTTTCCTAATAATCCTATGAATTAGATACTGTTTATTAGCCCCATTTTAGAGAGGACAAACTGAAGCTTAGATAGTAACTTGCCAAAGTCACGTAGCTTACTATAGTTTTAAATGTGATTAGACAGATATAAATATATCAGTAATTACCGACGGTTATCTAAGATGAGTTATTCACATGGGTATAACAATTTATTCAACAGAAGAATATGGTTACTACATGCAATATGCTAAGGCCATTTTGAACAAGATAAACAGAATTCCCATCTTCTGTAGCTTATACCCTAATGGGAGAAAGAATTAAACATACAAACAAGGTATTTTGAGATAGTGGTACGAGTCCTATGAAGAAAGTCCTATGAAGAAAATAAGATAAAATTATAAGCAGAAGATTGAAAAGAGTGGGAAGCTGCTTTAATGAAGAATGGATTACCTACAGAATAAGCAATAATAGGTGATTGAAAATCTTTGTAGTCTGGCAGATTGCCCTTTAAGTATTATGTTTTCTGCTTTAGTTATGGTGATAGAAGAAATTGAATTGGTCTCTTCTGATGTTAGTGCATGGATTCTCAGAAATGGATATATGATGACAACTGGTAAATAAAGCCACAAAACAGAGGACAGTTTTCTAAAAAGCTGGGATTCAATTCAGTTTCACAAAATTGAAGACCCAGTTTTAGTTTCAAAAATTATCTTCAGAGAGCAACAGGAAAAGCTCTCCCAACCATATCCTGTTTTACCTCTCTCAGAAAGTTTATAACAGGCTTTTTTCATCTAGCATTACTGTAAGAAGGGGTTTGAGAATGGAAATGGGTAAGTGTAACCCTCTATACTTAACTTTCTCATTTCCACAGTAGGAAAATGCAGAGAAGAGATATGTTTAAAGTTTCTCCATTGGCTCTTAAAATTTTTTAGAGAAAAGAAATACAATATTTAAGCTTTAAAAATGAATTTGACTTGCATGAAAAATATATTTTTTAAATTGTGTACACTAAGATAGTGGTGATAGTAGTAGCTCTGTGTTTTTAGGTTACGCTATTGTTTTTTTTAAATTGCATGTTGGGCATTCAAGTGATTATTCTTTATCTTGGTTAGGTATTTGTTGACTGACCAAAACAGGATGCGAAGTGTAAATGACATCATGCCCATGATTGGTGCTCGATTTTATACTCAGTTGGATGCTGCTCAAATGAGAAATGATGTCATAGAGGAAGATCTTGCAAAGGTAAAAGAATTAAGAGTATACACACACTTGTATCTGTGTGCATAAATAGATAGTCACTGTACTGAATATAGTGCCTAATTGGCTAAGATTGCAGCTATTTTTGTCTAAACTGAATGCTTACTATTTTAATATCTTATGTCCCCTGAGGATTGTTTTCTTCCTTTCATTTGTGACTTTGCTACAATCATGAGACAAGAATCTTGGTATTTCATGTGAGTTACTTTAACAGTTCCTAAAAAAGGTCAGCTACATGATGTGCTTGAGTACTATCAATACTATTGAATGAAACAAGCATATTGTTTTTAAAAGTGTAACTGAAAAGTGGACATGTTAGGATTTATTGTTTAAAGGTAATATTGGTCAGTTTACCAGTTTTTGTAAACTTTGATTTTTATATTTAGTTAGCTGAAATACTAACATCCTCTTTTTTTAAAATGTTTTATAGGAGGTTCAAAATGGAAGACTGTTTAGGCTTCTAGCAAAATTGGGAACAATCAATGAGAGGCCGGAGTAAGGATTTACAGTATTTTACAATATGTTTTCAATCAAGGGCATCCTTTTGCATAACAAAAATGAGCATACCTTATTTTAACTGGTTTTATTTGGAAAGAAAATTCTCATGTGAAGTGACTTAGCACTGTGTTGGCTATCGGGGTGCTATTTTATAACCATTGCCTGGGTGTAGTTGTCCTTAGGGATTTTACATGTACATATACATTATATAGAATAATACTATATAAGAGGTCTTTATTGTGATTTGCACATGAAGAGAACATTTTAAGATGAATACTACGTCTGCCCTCTCTTTTTGAATCCTGGTAAATCCATTTACCTTGGTCAGAGTTTTCAGAGATTGCTATTTATTGCATGCTTTTTATCTTCTATTAAAGTGCATTTTTTTCATCCTGTCATATTGGTGACACTGGAAAACCATCACAATTTACACTTTATTTTGTTCTGCCTCGTTGGTAAGTTAAAAGTTAACCATATCCTTATAAGCACAGTTGATGTTAGAACTAAGCAAATGTTCATTCCAAACACTCTGCCAGAGTGTTAAACACCTTTCCTGTGGTCAAAGATAGGTATCCTGTCAGTTCCTTTATCTTTTTTCCCCCTTAGAAAAATTACCCCTGGAGCCTCTGCTCTTCTGTTCCTATCTGGGCTGTTTGCACTTTAAGCTAGTAGATGCTCACGCTGTAGAACTGGAGTTTCCCTTCAGTAGTATCCTGGGAATTCTTACTGTCTCTCTTTTTTGTGTTGGATACTCTGTTTCTTGCTTTTTTCCCCTTGGTTTATTCTTTTGATTTAATGGAGCACATCTTCCTGTAGTTTCCTGAGAAAGGTGAGTTTTTTGAGTCTTTGCAAGTCTGAAAATGTCTTTATTCTATGTTACTTCTTATTGATAGTGTATGACTGTATAAAATTCTAGATTTTCTTCAAAAGTTGTAATAAAAATATTTGAATAGGTTACATATGAACACTTTTTTAAAAAGAATTATTTTATTTAACTTTATCCATTTATTAATTTGACCAGAGAGGGACAGAGAGAGAGAGAGAGAGAGAGAAGGAGGGAAGTGAGAAAGCAGGTCACTAGGTTGGCCATGTGGGAATCCAGTGCCTTTAACTACCATGCCACCTGCCAGCCCCGTGAACATATTTTTTTTTAAATGGAAAGAGTTGGGACCAGCAGATGGCTTAATGTTTATGTCACTGGACTCCCACATAGTTGACCATGGGTTCAAGTCTCAGAGCCAGTAGCTTAAAACTCAGGCCAGACATGTGTGTGTATATGCCCAGAATCCTGACAGAAGAATGGAGGAGAGGGAACTATGGTATGACCATACCCCCTGGGTAGTGATTTCTCTTTCTTTCTCTCTGTCTCTCCAGTGAGCACATGCACCCTATAGCAAAAATCTCTGTTAAAAAAAAAGAGAGAGAGAGAGAGAGAAAGTTTTGTGGCAGGACTAGCAGATGGTATAATGGTTTTGTCACTGCGTTCCCACATGACGAACCACAGTTCAAGTTCCATAGCTTAAAACTCAGGCCAGGCATGTGTGCATGCATGCCCAAAATCCAGAGAGGAGAATGGAGAAGAAGGGATTGCAGTGTGGCCATCCCCCCTGGGGGTAATTTCTTGCTTTCTGTCTCTCTGTCGAGCACATGCACCCTATAGCAAAAATCTCTCAAACAAAGGGGGGAAGAGTTTTGTGGTGAAAAAATCTAAGTCTCTTTGTCATTTCCAACACCCCTACGCCCTCCAATAACCCCCACCAGTCTTTATTTTTAACTTCTTGTATATACTTCTAGAGTTAAAAATGTAACTATGTATTATCTCCCCACCCCCTTTTTAAATATATAAAAATTGTAAACCATATGCAGCATTCTGTATATTGATTTTTTTTTCTCATAACCATTTATTTTCAAAATCTTTGTTAGGTTTAGTATATACAAAGGACTATTCTTTTTTTTTTTTTTTAAAGAATTATTTAACTTTATTTATTTTATTTATTCATTCATTTATTTTAATTTGATCAGAGAGAAAGAGACAGACAGAGAGAGAGAGAGGGAAAGTGCGAAAGCAAGCCACCAGGTCCAGGACTTGAACCATGGTCAGCCATGTGGGAGTGTCCAGCACCTTAACCACCATGCCACCTACTGGTCCCCGATGCCAAGGACTATTCTAAGTAGTATACATTGGCTCTAACTTAATGATCTCATGGTAGTGGTGCCATTATTATTTCCACTTAGTAAAGAAATTGAGACTTAGAGGATTAGGATTCAAATCTAGACAGTATTCTTTCAGAGTCTGTGCTCCTAATCACTATCCTATGTTTCCCTA
>NW_006203897.1:1156988-1162731 GCF_000334495.1 Tupaia belangeri chinensis
TGTATGGCCAGCTATTAATCCATCCTATGAATATACCATAGTTTGTATTTAGTTTCCTTATTGGTGGGTCTTTTTCAGTCCTTTATTTTTTCTTTTGCTTAAGGACACTCATGCTCACCAGAGGAGAGAAAGCAAGCTCAATAAAGAATGGTCACACTGCAGTCCCTTCTCCCCCCATACCTCCATCTTTTCAGGATTTGGGGCACACTTACACATTCACCTAGCATTTCCCAAGCTGCCAAGTATGGAGTTCAAACTTTGGTCTGCCATATGGAATCAACTGCTTTAAACACTAGGCCATGGGGCTAACCCTGTGATTTGTTTTTTTAAGCTGGTCATTCTTATTTAATCTCTGTAGACATTTATATATGCATAGTCTAGTTGATCAAACATTTATGCTTGTGGATTTTGAGTAATAGTATAAGAAAGGTCTTTTTCAAGATTATGAAGGAATTATCTCATGTTTTTTCCTCAAATGTTTGATTTTATTTTTCCATATTGAAAATGTTCATATATTGAGAAATTATATATAATTATTTTTAGAGAGAGATTTTGGCTATAATATGCACGTGCTTGCTAGAGAGACAGAAAGAGAGAATCAACACCCCCCCGAGGGGGGTGATGGCCCACCATAATCTCTTCTTCTCCATCTCTTGGGGTTTGAGGCATGTATGCCTATTTGCCCAGTGTGAGTTTTAAGCTGCTGGGTCTGGGACTTGAACCGCAGTTGACTATGTGCGAGTCCAACACTATAACCATTATGCCATCTGCTGATCCCAATATTTTTTTTTTAAAGATATATAGTCCTATCTAAACATTTTTATTTTCCTCCAAAATGTTTTTTAAAGATTTCCTACATTAGAGACAGTGAGAACAGAGACAAAGAGGCAAGCCAGCACCCCAACAGGGTCTTAATGCCAGCTCCCCTCCCACAAAGACTATCGAGTAGTCCAAATGCTGTTTCTTGATTTTTTCCTTTTCTTTTTTGGGAGAGGTTTTTGCTATAGGGTGCGTGCGCTCGCCAGAAAGACAGAGACAGAGAGACAGGAAGAGAGAAATCACCCCCCAGGGGAATGGCCATGCCACAATCCCTTCTCCTCCATTCTTCTCTCAGGATCCTGGGCACACACGCACACATATGCCCCCAGCGTGAGTTTAAGCTACCGGGTTCGGGACTCGAACCATGGTCGGCTACATGGGAGTCCAGTGACATAGCCATTACTCTAACTGCTGATCCCCAAACACTGTTTCTTGAATGGTCTAGCTTTTCCTTACTAATGGGAAGCAGCACCTCTCCCACATTATTTTAATGATGGAAGTTTGTTCTAAAGAGCTCTTTGCCTTACAACATGTGTGCTCACAGGAGAGAGAGAGACAGAGACAGTGAAAGGAAAAGTGAAAAGTCAGCCCGCCGGGGGAATGGCTGTATGGCAGTCCATGCTCCTCCACTCCTGCTGGGATTTGGGGCATGCATGCACACGTGCCCGGCATGTTTCAAGCCATTGGGTCTGGGACTTGAACCATAGTCAGCCACCTGGGAGTCCAGCAACATAACTGCTATGCCATTTGCTGGTCCCCTGTGGTGTGATTTTCAAGCCACCATATTTGGAACCATGGTCAGCCATGTAGGAGTCCAGCGACATAATCGCTACTTCATATGCTGGCTCCTTAACAATGGAAATTTTTAAATCTATGATAGTAGTGTTAAGTGTTCTGACTCCATTTCATTGCATGTTGTTTTTCCTAATGCTGTTTATTTTTTGTAAAAATTATTTAATCATGTTTAAAGAGAGTCAGTAAACCCAATGGTATTTTCACAGGGAAAATATGTTATGTTTATCAGTAAACTTTGAGGAGCATGTGTGGTTTTAGACATTTAGCCATCATCTTCAAGATTACTACGGTACATCATTCTTTTTGTTAATGCCTACTTTCATATTCTTCAGTCGTATTTACATTGTTCATAATATATCAATAATTACAACATACTGAGTTTATCCTTAGGTATTTGTCTTGATGGTGTTACGGGGTCTCTTCCCTCATGCTGTCTTCTTACTGCTTGTTTATTGGTGTACATGGAAATTACTGATTTCTGTAAATTTTATATATTGGTACTTTATTGTTTGGTTTCTCAGTAGATTTTCTTGGGTTTCTCGAAAATATAGTCCTATTTTCTGCAAATAATAATAGCTATATTTCTACTTTTCTTATTTCTATACTTTTAATATCTCTTAAATGATTGTGTTAGCTTCTATTTTTAGTACATAGATAACCAATAGCAGCATTAGTTTGTTCAGTATTTGAAGCATTAGTCCATTGTCTCTTAACTTCCAGACAGATTCAAGGCCATTTTGTTCCCTAATCCTTACATTCCTTTAAGATTTTAGGGTTTTTTTCTTTGTCACCAGTGTTCGGACATTCATAGTGATGTGCCTTGGTGTGGTTTTTGATTCATAATGATAAATGAACAGGTAGACTTTTTTTTTTTTTTTTTAACCGAGAACGTTTATTGCCTGACTAATCGTTGAAATCCTTAAGATAAACTGGATGCCGCAACAGCTGCCCTCTTGGGTTTGGGTGTTGTTCCTTCATGGAATCCAGGCCTGGATCTGCGGTATAGAATTTTTAGGTGCCTCATTCGACCAGTCCCAGTGTATTGCGTCTCTTAGCCTTGGCACTCCAGTTATACTTTCTCTTGGCTTAGCAGGGTAGCCACATTTGCCACAGGTCGACTTTTGAAGGTGATAGGCCTTAGAACCACAGCGACGGCACAGCGTGTGCGTCTTACTGTGACTCTTCCCAAACGATGACGTTCCCTTGGTCATCTCGCTTCTGTGGCTGAGACCAAAGAGGACAGGTGGACTCTTTAATCTTCAAAACTTACATTTTTTAGTTCTGGGAAACTATTTTCTTTTTACTATTATTATTTTTATTTTTCTCAAAATTAAAAAAAAAGTTTTCTTCTGCATGAGAGAGAGAAAAGGGAGAAAGAGAAAACAGATACAGAGACAGGCAAGCACCCCCAGTAGGGTCTTTATGCCACGATCCACTTCTAGCTTCAGCCAGCCAGGATTGTGGGTGAAGGATCTCTTCCTCTCATTCTGAACATGCATAGGAAAGCTTCAGGGCATGAACCTCAGCCCTCATAGGGTTCCATCAGGTAGAGCATTGTGTTACCACTGCCATTGCTGATGGCCTTCGTTATGTCTTTAATAACATCATTTCTCTTAATGAAATTCCTGTTGCTCAGATGTTAGATCTTTGTGAGTGATTTTCTAATATTCTCTTATTTTCTGTTTCTTTTTGTTCTATTTTCTGAACAATTCTGTCAGTTTTATTTTGTCAAAAATTAAAGTTTCAGGGCCAGGGAACTAATGGCTATATCGCTGGACTCCCATGTAGTCGAATGTGGTTCGTGTCCTGGACCTGGTGGCTTAAACTCATGCCGGGCGTGTGTGCGTGCGTGCCCAAGATTCCCGAGAGGAGAATGGAGGAGAAGGGATTGCGGCGTGACCATCCCCCCTGGGAGATGATTTCTTGCTTTCTGTCTCTATGTTTCTGTCTGTCTGGCAAGCGCACACGCCCTATAGCGAAAAACCTCTCCAAAAAAGAAAAAAAGAAAAAAAAAAGTTTCAGGGCCAGTAGTTGGCATGATGGTTAAGGCTCTAGACTGCCACCTGGTCAACTGCAGTTCAAGTCCTAGACCTGGTGACTTGAAAATCATACCAGGCAAATGTGCATGTGTGCCCAAAATTCCGAGAGGAGAATAGAGGAGAAGGGCTTGTGGCATGGCCATGCTCCCTGGGGAATGATTTCTCACTTTCCCTCTCACTGTCTATGTCTCTCTGGCGAGTGCATGTACTCTGTGGTAAAACAAAAACTTTTTAAAAAAATTAAAATTTCTTCTAATCCTTCTTTGAAATTTGAAGTTTCTACTGCTACAGATTTTTTTTTGGGGGGGGGTGGAGGTTTTTGCCATTTCTACAGATTTTTTTGGGGAGGGGGGGTGGAGGTTTTTGCTATAGGGTGTGTGCCCTCGCCAGAGAGACAGAAAGCAAGAAATCACCACCCAGAGGGGATGGCCACTCTGCAGTCCCTTCTCCATTCTCCTCTAGGGATCTTGGGCACACATGAACACATGCTTGGCCTGAGTTTAAGTCACTGGGTCCAGGACTTGAACCACAGTCGACTACATGGGAATCCAGTGATGTAGCCATTACGCCATCTGCTGGTCCCCCACTGCTACAGTTTTAAAAATCATTTATTTAATTTCATTTATTATCATTATTATTAAATTTATTTATTTTAGAGAGAGATTTTTTGCTACAGGGCATGTGTGCTTGCCGGAGAGGCAGAGGTAGAGACACAAAAAGAGAAATCAACCCCTGGGGTGATGGCCATGCTATAGTCCCTTCTCCTCCATTCTCTCGAGTTCATCAGCACCCATACACACGTGCCTGGTGTCAGAACTTGAACTGTGGTCAACTATGTGGGAGTCCAGTAACCATTATGTAAACATTATTCCATCTGCTGGTTCCTTATTGTTATTTTTAAAATTTGCTCCAGGGCACGCACACTCACCACAGAAAGGGGGGAAAGCGAGAAAGCAGCTGTCAGGTCCAGGGCTCGCACTGCGGTCTGTCATGTGGGAGTCCAATGCCTTCACCATGCCACGTGCTGTCCCCTACATCTTTAATTTCTAAGAACTTTTTGTTCTTAGTACAAGTAGATGGCATAATAGTTAAGCTGCTGGACTCCCACATAGTCTACTATGTTTTGAGTCCCAGACCTGGTGGCTTTAAACTCAGGCTGGGTGCATGTGCATGCATGCTCTAAATCCCAAAGATGAACTGTTTGTGGTGTGGCCATCTCCCCAGAGGGTGATTTCTCACTTGCTGTCTTTCTGGAGAGCACATGGGTTCTATAGTGAAAAAATCATTCAAAAAAAATTTTTTTTCTGTTCTCTGAATCTCATCTAATTCTTTCTTGAAGACTATAAATTTTAGTTTTTTATGGTAGTTTTTTTGTTTGTTTGTTTTTGCTTTTTAATTTTTTCTTTCTGCAGTCTTTCATAGGAAGTAAGAATTTACTTTGATTTGTTTTATTCTCTGAAAGATTTCTGATTCTTACTGTTTATTCATATTAATGAGGTTCTGGGCTGATCATGTCGTGTAGTGGTTAGGGGGGATTAGATCATACATAACTGATAACTGACCATGGTTTGAAATCAGGGTTGGTGGCCATGAAAAACATGATAGGCATGTTTGTATGCATTCCTGAAATCCTAATGGGAAGGACGCATGTAGGAAAAGGGATTGTGACATAATGACACCCATTGGAGGGTGCTTTTCTTCTCTCTCTCCCCCTCTCTCCCTCTCCCTCTGGTGAGTGTGTACACCTCTCTGGCAATTAAAAGAAAACAATGAATTCTAAATAGCTAATGGGGGTACCAGATGGTGGCACACACAACACAGCAGTAATGCAGTTCTTGTGAAGGTGACCCCCATGGTCCCAGGTCTGTGTCTGGAAATCTCCCTAAACATCTGAACATGCTGAGTACGCTCAGGTACAGGTGTGGGGGCCGGCTGAAGCTGGGAGGGATGTGGCATTGAGACCCTGTTGCGGGTACCTGCTTGCCTGCCTGCCTTTCTCTTGCTCTTATTCCCTCCCTCCCTCCCTCTCTTCCTCTCTCTCTCTCTCTCCCTCTCCCCCTCCCCTTCCCCTCGTTCACTCTCTCACCTCG
>NW_006203897.1:1162757-1164178 GCF_000334495.1 Tupaia belangeri chinensis
CTCTCTCTCTCTCTCTCTCTCTCTCTCTCTCTCTCTCCCTCTCTCTCTCTCTCTCTCTCTCTCTCTCTCTCTCTCTCTCTTATTCATGGAAAAAGGAAATAAATGTAGAGAGAGAAAAAAAAAAGCTAATGGAAGGCTCTGTGTGGGCCAGGGATTATAGAATATTGAACTTTCCCGTGTAATAAAGAAGTTTAATACTGTTATGTCCTCTGAAAATGATCTTCTAAGCTATTGCCTGTTATATAAACCTCGCAGCCAAGGTGTGAGAACCAAGGGGGGGAGGTGTTTGTTGAATCACCTCACCCACCACTCCCCAGACTCTTACTTCCTGCTTTACCTGGCATCTCTGAGGCTAGAGCTTTCCTGACTCACCTCTTACAGAAAGGAAACCTCCAGGCTTCTGCCAGTCAGCCAGAGATGGACGCGGGCTGAGAGGTGGTTTATCTACTTGCTGTGATAGGGTCTTTCCTACCTGCACCTTTCATTGTTCCTGATAGCTTCGGTTGCTGAGCTTCATGAGCAGTGTGGCTTGCTTTTTGTGGACTTCCCATACCAGCGCCACTGGTAGCATTGTAGGGTTTAGTTTTATTAGGTCAGCTAAGGCTTACTACATACCTACCTGCTTTCCACTTTGTAAATTTTTGTGAATTTCTCTTGTTCATTGTTGTTGTTTCTGATCACTTTGTCTTTGTGCTTTCTAACCTTTTCTAGACATTTACTATCAGTTTGGCGAGCTTTTGAAACGAAACAGAAATAAATGGTTATCTTTAACCTGCATTTTAATTGGAAGTCTCCAGAGTGACTATGTAAAACACATATATGATCGTGTTAAAAATTTATGGTGGCCTCCCTCCTGATTTGTCGTCTTTTTTTTTTTTTTTTGAGAGAGAGAGAATTTTGCTTTAGGGCATGCGCACTCACTGGAGAGAGAGACAGAAAGTGAGAAATCACCCCCCAGGGGGGCTGGCCACATTGCAGTCGCTTTTCCTCCATTCTTCTCTTGGGATCTTGGGCACATGCGTCCGGCATGAGTCTTAAGTCACCAGGTCCAGGACTCAAACTGTGGTCGACTACGTGGGATTCCAGTGACATAACCACTATGCCATCTCCTGGTCCCCCTCCTGATTCTTATTTATTTTTTTTTTCGGAGAGGTTTTTGCTATAGGACGCATGCGCTTGCCAAAAAGACAGAGAGACAGAAAGCAAGAAATCACCCCCTAGGTTGTATGGCAACGCCGCAATCCATTCTCCTCTCAGGACCTTGGACGTGCGCACACACGTGCCTAGCGTGAGTTTAAGCCACCGGGTCCGGGACTCGAACCGTGGTCAATCGGTTACATGACAGTCCAGGAACATAGCCACTACACTAACTGCTGGCTTCCCCCCCCCCCCCCACTTTCAAAACACCCGGGGGCGGCCAA